>NC_056749.1:674442351-674452351 GCF_019279795.1 Protopterus annectens | reverse complement strand
CGTACACTGACATGTTGTATGTGTATGTTGTAGTACTATATTATAACAAGGTGCAGATTGATATCATGTCGTATGTGTATGGTGCAGTACTGTATTATTATAAAATATACATTGATATCATGCCATATGTGTATAGTGCAGTATTGTATTATAATAAAATGTACATTGATATCATGTCATATGTGTATGGTACAGTACTGTATTATAATAAAATGTACATTGATTCATGTCATATGTGCATGGTGCAGTACTGTATTATAATAAAGCGTAAAGCGTGCAGTGATATGTTGCATGTGTATGGTGCAGTACTGTATTATAACAAAGTGTACACTGACATGTTGTATGTGTATGTTGTAGTACTGTATTATAACAAGTGTTATAACAAGGTGTACACTGATATCATGTCGTATGTGTATGGTGCAGTACTGAATTATAATAAAATGTACATTGATATCATGTTGTATGTGTATGGTGCAGTACTGTATTATAATAAAGCGTACACTGATATGTTGCATGTGTATGGTGCAGTACTGTATTATAACAAGGCGTACATTATGTTGTATGTGTATGCTGCAGTACTGTATTTAGTGTACATTGATGTTGCATGTGTATGGTGAAGTGCTGTGTTATAATAAAGTGTATATTGATATGTCGCATGTGTATGGTGTAGTGCTATATTATAATAAAGTGTACACTAATATCATGACATATGTGTATGGTGCAGTACTGTATTATAATAAAGCATACATTAATATGTCGTATGCGTATGCTGTAATACTGTATTATAATAAAGCGTGCATTGATATGCCATATGTGCATGCTGCAGTACTATATTATAATAAAGCATACATTGATATGTCATATGACCTTCTCCTTTCCACTATTTTCCATTGCCCACTCCAGCTACAGCTGCACTGTGCATGTGTGTGTCCCTGCTCCATTATGAATGAAGTGTAAGACATAGCACTATTTACTGTCATTCTACAAATGGACGGAGTAAAAGTACCATTTACTGTCACTCTAGAAAGAGACAGAGTAAATAAAGCAATCTACAGCTCTTCTGCTTTAAGTTTTGCAAAATAATTGCAGGAGTCTATTCCAAGGGCTTTCCTCTGTTTTACAAAATGTTTCAGTTTATAAATGCTATCTCCATGGTAGTACTGATGTACCCAACAAAAATAGAATCCTCTAAGGGCAAGGTACCTGTTAAACTAACAAAAACCAAATGCAAAACAAAGGTACAGGTACTCCACGACAATCGAAGCCAACCAGTCTGTGTAAAAAATCCTTTATTTGGGAACAGTAAGCGCTTTCGCGTCTACAAGGGACGCTTCATCAGACTTGAATAAAAACTTAGAAAACAGTCTCATTAAAATACTCAAAGACTTGATCACATGGACCAATGACTACAAAGTCACAATCATAAAAGAATTACACCTAAAAAATATATATACATTGTCTGTATAACAAAACCTATAGAAACTAAGCTACTAAAAACTATCTTTTCAAAAAACATACATATTAAAAAACATATGAAAAACATCCTTAAAAAAGTTTTATTACAAAGAGCACAAATACACATCAACTGTGTTTGAGTGCGCGGTCCCTAAGAAAAGGTTTTAAAGTAACTCTATCATTGAGGCCATGCCCAACATCTGCCTGCAGTTTAATAATCCATTTACTCTCTTCCTTCTCTGTAAAATTGCCAATGTTCCCTAATCTCATGGAGGTGTGTATTAATTCCAGAACTAAGAACTCAAAATTATGTCTAGTGCCTTTCAATAAAACATGCTAGTGCATTGGTTTCATTTTCTTTGTTAATAGCATACAAATGCTCCCTAATTCTCTCTCTAAGAGTCCTGTTTGTCTTCCCTACATAAAACATTTTACATACAAATAATGCAATCTACAGCTCTTCTGCTTTAAGTTTTGCAAAATAATTGCAGGAGTCTATTCCAAGGGCTTTCCTCTGTTTTACAAAATGTTTCAATTTATAAATGCTATCTCCATGGTAGTACTGATGTACATAGAGATAATCATGGGATTTGTGAGCTCCAACTTGCAGGTGCACGATCATCTGCCATCTCTGGAATTTAAGATAACAACCTAATATGGAGGTATGTTCTTCCCAATGGTCACTCTCAAAAGGCACGAGTAGTGAATTCTGAATCCTGACACCCAGAAAAATCAAAGCTGTTAAAACACTTTCTTTCCAGCTAGCCCA
This sequence comes from Protopterus annectens, assembly GCF_019279795.1. Taxonomy (NCBI): domain Eukaryota; kingdom Metazoa; phylum Chordata; order Ceratodontiformes; family Protopteridae; genus Protopterus; species Protopterus annectens. The sequence goes on along the minus strand of NC_056749.1, from coordinate 674,450,127 downwards.
TGGAAGTTTTGGCTTACTCTCAAGCTATCACAGCTGGACTTGCTGACTTTACTTCAGAAGCTTATTGTTATGTTTAATCACTGACTGAAAACATATATCATTGAGAAATTTAAGAAATCAAATAAACTTAAGGTTGGTACTACATTTGAACAGTGAGTTTTATGGCCTTGCATGACTACTAGGAAATAGGGAAACAAATCTGATGAAAATTATCCACTTTGAGATGTTCATCTGCACATTCTCTGTGGTTAAATATCATAAACCACCAGCATCATGAGGACTACTAAAATACCTCCATTGCTAGTAAGTCAGGAAGTACAATCTCTTCATAAATGAGCCCGGACTCATTTTTGCTGTCACAAGGTGCTGAGATATGAAGCCAGAAGGCAATATAATTTAATGAGTTAAGCAAAGAGTGGCAAATAAGTTGCACTCTAATGAGTCTGAAACTCCTACTCTAATTATGGGAGTTCAATTCTTACAATATCCACTTTTGGAACTATATGAATCTGAGGAAGATATTGGTGTAGATTGATAATGTTAGGTCAGCTCTGACTGCAGGCACATGTTGAATGGGTCATAAAAACAACATGGATTAAATAAAGCATTACAAAATGCAGACAGTCAACTTTTATATATAAATGTGATGCAGCTACAGAAAGCAATTGTATCACAAACTTTCCACAAGAAAGTGCAATCAGCACCTGTAAATGGATTAAAACAAGCTCAAAACTGAGAAGCTGGGGTTCTCTTTATTGCTACAGAAGACAAAAATAAATAAGTACCTGTGCTTTCTGCAATGGAGCCATCCGACAGCAAAGAACAGCAGTGCACTTTTGGCAGATCTGTAGGAAAAGCATTCTGTGCTGAGTGGACTGGCGATCGTCCTCTGGATTTAGAATTAATGACAATGTCGATCCATCAATGATCAAACCATATTCTTTCACTGACATCCAACTTCTAAAAACCAAAAAAGAAAATGGGTTTCAGATTTTTTAAGATTATTTTTTTCTTTTTTCAAATGCTCGTCATGAGTGATCTCATTCCCTTCCTCATTTCTTCCTCAGTGCAGACGCACTGCGCCTCATGCTGCGTTCTTAGTTCTACTACAATTCTATATTAACTTACCGTAGTATTTCTCAACAAATATATTTCACGTTATTGTAAGTTTGTATATCTATGCTTGTGTAAGTCCCAGTGTTACACCAAAGATGGGAAACCTCACAATGAGAAGACCACTACTGACGAATGTCTCCTAACACTTTAAACTGTATCACCCACAAGAATAGCACCAATGCAAGAAATCCGCAAAGGCTTCCCAGTGTGGATAACCAAAGACATATTTCTGACTATAATTGTGTCAAGAGTGCTCAGTCCTATCATTCAAGGGTTTGAAACCACAATGAACCGTGATCAGCATGTGCATGTAATGAATGCATACTATTTTACACTAACACATAACACTGCACTTCACAAAATACTATGCAAAAAATACAGAAACAATAGAAATGAACGCATGGTGGTAAGGATTCAAAACTGTTTGAGCCAAAGAACAAAAGCAGTGAGGACAACAGGTAGTATAGACTGTGTTATTTAATATAGGTGGCTTCTTGGTCATTGCATTCTTCAAGCCTTGGTACGGAGGAGGCCAGACTTGTTTCATCTCACACAAAAGTTAAAAGGCAGGATGAGGAAAGCTAGGATTACAAAATATGCATATAACATACAAGTGAAGACAGTTCACTGATGCACTTTACAGCATACAGTACAAAAATCCATGTGGTTACACAAATGAAAAGGCACTAGACGTGGAAAAAATGTTAATGTTCAGAAAAATAAGATGCAAAGAGACAACTGGATAGGAAATGAAAGAGAAACAGAGCTCTGAAATAGAAGGGGGCAATAAAATGAAATTTGAGAAACAAATTAAATCTGTACAGAAACATCAATAGTAGCAAAACTGCATTTTAAGACAGATATTTTCTTATGACACTGAAGCACTGATGCCATTAATTGCATACTTAGTAAAAACTACATTAGGATATGATAGTTCTGTGCAGGTACTCCTTAAAAAAGATAAGTTTTAAAGGAAGTACATGACATGGAATAAAAATTAAGAGGGCTACAGGACTGATGGTCTTTGAATATATGCTAGAATATTCAAGCATGATTTCTACTGCTGTATAAGGTGCATAAAACTCAACTCATACATGAAAATGTAGATCTAAAAGTAGAACAGAAAACTCAATCTCTTAAGGAGACCCTCCATCAGAATTCACAGGCCAAAATGACGGCTAAGTATTACAACTGTTAGCTGGAGGATTGCTGAAAGGTGGAATAAACCCTCTACTGCACATCAAACAAACAACGTTATGGAAGATAAAAAGGGTATAGGCAAGATACATGTTCTTTTCTTTGCTTATAAAAAATAAAATGAAAACTTTGTTTAATTTTGTTTAACTGCAAAACTACCCCAAATAGTCACTTTGCATCAGAATGTTCAGCAAGTCGTATAAATTGCTGACAACTCATAATCAACTACTTCCTACCCTGTTGTAGCCATTAACATTTCCTAATGAGTTTTGCCTGAGTCCAGGACAGCAAGTCTACAATTTAAAGCAGGACATAAAATATAATTGCTGTCTCAAAAGGCACATATTGTGCTACTATGAGTAAACTAGGACTATTCATTGCTGTTTTCCAAGATACAGGCCACTGTATGCAAACATCAAGCTGAATGCTGGGTTGCAGTCTTAGGACAAAGTGCTTTGAGAAGAGATTCCAGATGCACTGCCCTTCTGAATAAGAGTGTGCCTATTCAGACAGGGACAGGATTCTGATTAATGACAGTATATAACATGCAATTAATATCCTAGCTGCAGTCCAACTCAAACAGGGCCAGCCATCAAGTCATACGTGTTAAAAACATATAGTTGTAAGCATTTTAATTACAAAAAGTCCTCTTCTCTTGAGGTGTAACAGTAATAGAGCTAATCATACAATGAAAAGAGTGTAGGGATGCACAGAAAACATTATTTTATGTAAAGATATTCTCCTTCAAAGAATAGCAGTTACCTGCATCAAAATCAGATGCTTGATTAGAGGGAATGTTCTACATTATAAAATCAAAGAGTTAAAAAAAAAAAAAAACGCTAACGACACAAAAACATGCATAACTGCATAGCAAAATATGTATGTATGTGTGACACTTTTAAATATTACACTTCAGCAGGTGAAATGTCTCATATCCTCTTACTTTCTGGAACCTTGTCTGTGGTTTGTTATTCCCTGCATTAGAGTTTTGTGAAATTCCCTGAGTAACTCATGCAGCCGTTCTTCTTTCCTGTCAACATCTCCAGTAGTTTTGGTTGTCAGCTCTAGTAGTTCTGTATCATTCCGGAAAAGTCGAGAGGCATAGCAAGTTGATTTGGCAGTTTCCATTTTGTCTCCTGTCAGCACCCATACTTTTATGCCAGCTTCATGTAGTGCTTCAATAGTTTCTGCAGCCTGTTCTTGGAGTCTGAAATAACACAAATTTTTAGATACTTATCCTGTTGAATATTCCTTTCTCATTCAATGTTACAATTAGTCTTTGTAAGAACAATACATACAACATATCACAATATACAACTGGAAACTGAAGGGGTCAGAACTAGAGTGCTTTCAGTATGTAATTTTCAGTCTGCCAAGATCATTGCAGCTCCTACTTAATACAATCACCTTTAAGTTCTGACAACCTCAGGAGAAAACTTTGCAATTTCAATTAAATGTTTTATCTGTGGAAAATGACTCGCTTAAGGCGAACTTAACGGATGAAGTACTTTACCTGCACAAACTCTTAATCCACTCTGCCAATGTGTCCCTTTTTATCCATTACACAAGAAGCTGCACATTCCAATAATTTCTAGTGGAATTCCATGTGAAATCCCTTTAGGGCACATTATTTTGTCCTTCAGTTACATTTAATTTTACCGGAAACCCTCCTTTGTGAATAGTGAATACTGCCTCCTGCATCAAGAATGAAGTCTGGTTTATGCACCTTTATTCTCATCCTTACTAAACAAACAGCAAAATAACTTGATTAAACATTCCCTGCATTTTCACTGGAATCTCCTGCTTACTTCTTCCATTTATTAAATCTTTTTACCCCCCCCCCCCCAATTTTTTTACTTGACAGTGTACCTCTAAAAATTCTTTCTACTTTCCTTTCAAAGGGACACATCTCTTCCTTCGTTTGAGATATTGCTATTCTGGCTGCTTTAGTCACCGCTTTTATTTTTATCTGGTACAACTTTCCATTCTAAAATGCAGTGGATGAGCAGAAGAAAACAATGAATCATCCTTTCATTACACCAAGGTGAGAGTGACCTGGGTCGTTTCCACTTCCATGATGCACAGGAATAAAACCCAGCATGACACGCGGATGACCCAGGAATGTGTAGCAGCTAAGCATTGGACAAGCTGGATGGGGAGGGAGGGACTGGGCAGCCAATGCCAGGATACTCATCCTGGGAGAAGTGAAGCAGCTGTATCCACTGTGGTTCTGACACCTGATGGAGAGTTGATTGTATGATATTCTGACTGTGGATGTGTAGCTGGCTCCCCCAAACTGTGTTCATGAAGTAGCGTTCAGTGGATTTTGTGTGTGTGTGTGTGTGTGTGTGTGTGTGTGTGTGTGTGTGTGTGTGTACATGCATATGTAAGAGGAGAGGCTATGGTGAAAGCTTAACAGGCTTGTACATATGCAACTTTACACTTCATCCACCAGGTGAAACAGTTTGGCCTTATCTAGAAAACCACACACATCCTGCAAATGTTATCGAATGGAAAACAGTTATAGTTATAGAAATAAAATTCCCCTCTCAGGTGGTAATGTAAGATGCTAACTTCAAGCAGGAATGGGGAACTAACAGGCCAATACAGAATCCATTCTATGGGGGAAATGGGCTCAAAGGTCAGGGAAGTCTGAGAAAAAAAGAAGTTATGTCTTACCATAATGTTCCATCTGTGTTGGAGATCTTTATTCATTCATTACTATTAGGACTTTGGTTCCGACCTCGGAACCAACATGGCCATTACCAAGCTTGCGCCAGCCAAAAACTCTCAGCTAAGACCTACCCACAATGCCCCTCTCATAGTCTCATCAGATCGAGTTTGCCCACCATTATGGTATAGAAGTAATAATAGTGATAGTAGGAGGCTCTGTCTTAGCAGATACCTTAACTTATAAAGAAATCCTAAAGTCTACCTGGAGTCCAGGCAGGGGGAAGGAGGGCAGGAAGTTATGAATGAATGAAGATCTACAACACAGATGGAACATTATGGTAAGACATAACTTCATCTGATGTTGTAAATCTTCATTCATTCCTTACTGTTAGGACCAAGTCCCCAGCTACTTGAGTCCTGGGTGGCCCTAAGGAAGGACATTCCTGAGCACTACAGAACCAAAAGATGCTTGTCCCCTGGAGGCCAAATCCAATTTGCAATGAGTGATAAAGGTATGAGGTATTGCCCAAGTAGCTGCTGCGCAGATATCATCCATAGAGGCTCTGGAATAAAAGGTCACTGAGGTAGCTAACGATCTAGTAGATTGAGTCCTTATTCTGGAAGACAAGGACAAAAAAAAAAAGAACAAAGGACAAAAGACCTACCAAGGTAGTGGTTAGGGCTTAGTCAGGAAAGAACAAGTAGAGATAGGAAATAACTTTAGATGACAAAAAAAAATGTCTTACAAAACACTAGAGAGTCGATAAAAAACACAAAAAAGCTAACACTTAGCTGAGAGAAGGTTTGGCAGTCTGACGAGGAAAGCGGCAAATGAGATCTGGAGAGACTATGAGAGGGGCATTGTGGGTAGGTCTTGGCTGAGAGTTTTTGGCTGGCGCGAGCTTGGTAACGGCCATGTCGGTTCCGAGGTCAGAACCGAAGTCCTAACAGTAAGGAATGAATAAAGATTTACAACATCAGATTGTTCTGCTTCAGTCCTCTGTTCCTAATGTACATCTATAAATTTCTTCCTGAGATAGACTGGGAACTGTGTGCCATCTTACAATCACACAACTTCTACGACTATTAAAAAAAAACAAACCCAGAAATAAGCACTGTCGGCATGTCTGTTTTTACTGATTTATTCATTCAAGTTTAATTCACAAGTTCTAGGTCATTTGGTAATTGACCACTATGTCAAGGATCACACAACTGCAGTAAACCCAGTGAACATATCACAGAAACACTCTTCTTAAGTGTTTCTTTGAAGGGGAAAGCCCCAAAAAGCTAAGGAGACTTCGCTCAACACTCCCCAAATATGAACACAATCGCAAAAAAGGGTTGCAGTAGTAACAATACTGAATGGTTTGGCTGCACACAACTAGTCTTTGATGAGGAAGTGACAATACCATCAAAACAATGAATACAGATTCAGTACAATTGTGCTTTGAAATGGCCATGGCCGGATTTTCACCTATAATCTTCCGATTCGAAGTCAGACAGTTTATCCATTTAGCTATGTAGCTTCAGCTTTTTCTACTATACAACAGACTACACAACCAACACAAAAGAAGAGGTATGTACTGGTCAAACAAGGCAAGATGAGAGCACAGTCAGACACAATGATGTTTCTGAGGTACTAAAATTCATTAAAGTGACCTGAAGGAAATGTATTCCATTCCTTTTTGAAAAATTCATTAGCTCTTACAGCTAAACATCTTTGTGCTCTTAACTAGCGATGTGGTTTAAGCATCTCATTTAATGTTCTAACAACTTGGGGCAAATACACAAAGAACCTTTTGACAAACATCCTATGCATATAGGTGCTTGCATCCACATGTGCAAGTACACAAACACACACCACACTGCACTTTGGATCACTCCCAAAAAACATACAAGTTCAGAAATCTATTAAGGATAAAGCCCCACAAATGTAGACTGATAACTGATTTATCATGGCAGGATAGTAATTTTGTCTTACAAACTCTGTCATTCATGACACACACACATATACCATGAATTTGTACAAGCCGAGGAAAGAATATTATCTAAGATACCATGCTAATTCTACTCACTTGTCCTCTACAGCAGTAGCCCCGATTAACTGCATGTCTGTTTCTATGGTATCATAGACTTCTGACATCTTTCTGTCTCTTTCATGAAGAGCCAGTTTTGCTTCATTTAGCTGGGAGTCCATAACATTATATTCATCTTGCTCAAGTTCTCTGTAGGCCACACAGAGGGTTCTGTAACCATCCTTTACAAATCGACATAAAATGAGAGTAGAAATGCCACATTAAAAGTGCAAAGAAATTGAACCAGTAAACAGAGTATTAAAAAACTGTAAAACTTCTACACTTAGCAGCTCCATTTAGAAATGTATCACCTCTATTTTTTCTGAAAGACAGATATACATATATTTTAGAATTGTTTTTCAAGTAGATAGAATAGAAACATGCTAACTGATATATTTTGCAATTTCAATACATACACTCTTCATACTATTCAAAATTATACCTTGTCTTAAAGCCTGGTTCCTTATGTTTGTTTACAGCATACAATTATATTTGTTGGAGCTATTCCCCCTAGGCTTCCACTGAAAATGGGTTATTACCCAGTCATACCTTGCAGCTTAAAAAAATGCCATTAAATAAATATAAATACATTTTATGCAGGATAAAGTTTATGAAGAATCATTTCTGTCCACTCATCCTCAAACTATCATTCTCTCCAAGTAAAAGCCTTAAGTACATGGATGGTTCTAGCAATTCCTATCAGCAGAGACATCAG
>NC_056749.1:674404851-674439851 GCF_019279795.1 Protopterus annectens | reverse complement strand
CTATCGATGAGCCAGTTGGTCACTCACCTGACTAGATAGGGATTTACGCCAAGTTGAGTTAGCTTTTCGATGATGCCCGAGTGGAGGATTGGTCAAATGCCTTGGCCAAGTCAAAGTAAGCTATATGTAGTGGCTTTCCCTCATCTAGGGCCTTGGTGACAGTCTCAAAGTAGCCAACCACGTTAAACAGGCAAGATCTGCCCCTGACAAATCCAAATTGGGTGGGGTCAAGTGCTTGGAGATTGCCTTTGTCCTTGTTTATGAGATCTATAATAATATACTTCATGCTTTACAGATCAAACTTGTCAAGCTAATGGGGCGATAGTTTCCTGGGTCAGTAGTGGCACCACCTTTGGGCAATGGGATGACAATGGTAGTTCGCCGCTTTGCTGGAATGAAGCCTGTACTTAGGATGTGGTTGAATAGGGTCCTCCATGGTGAAGCCAGTTCTTGCTGGAGATGATGCAGAATACATCCTGGGATACTATCAGTTCCCATGGAAGCTGTGTAGCCATGGATAGAGCCTTTAACACTTGATCTATGAAGATGAGATGTGATGTGCGGGACAAGTATCAGGGATGTTGAATGGGCCTTTGGGGATATTTATTTGCAGTTTAGGATAGGGGGTGAAGTTTGCTCTAGGCCTATCAGCTAGCAGGTTGGCTAAGTCAACAGGATCAGTGTAAGTGGTACCGCTAAGTACTAATTTGGAACAAACCTGGGCTTTGCCATGGAGGTTCTTGATGCAGCTGAAGATGGCTTTGGGGTTTCCTTTTGTTTTGGAGGCTAGTTTCAATTCATAATTGGCTTTGGAGGTTTTCACTAGTGATGTAATTTGCTTGTTGAGGCTGACCAGGGAGTTTTTCCAGTTTGGAATTTCTTCCTTTTTACCCTTGGACAACAGTTTCTTCCTTTTGTTGTAAAGCTTGTTGACAGAGGATGTCCACCTGACAGGTTTATGTTTCCTTGAGGAGAAAGTTTTAGTTCTGTTGGGTATGGCTGAGTCAGTTCTATTGGGTATGGCTGAGTCCATGCAGTTGTACAGGTGCTTGTATACTGCATTGGCATACTGCTCGACATAGTTGTCTGCATCCTCAGAGGGGGTGGTGGTGTGAAGCTACAGATACCCCCCCCCCTTAGGAAGTTGTAGTCAGCTTGTGAGAATTTTTTTAGCCTGGTTATGGCTGGGGGGTGGGGTGGGTGGTACAGAAACTTCAAATGAGATAGACCAATGATCTGATCTCACCAGGGAAGAACATACTATGGGAGTGGTGCAGAGGTTATCCATGTTGGTTAGTACCAAGTCCAGAATGTTATCTCTCCTTGTGAGGGATGAGACGAGCTGGTCTAGTGTGTTAGAATTGATGAAGTCAAGGAATCATTAGTTGAGTGCATTAGTGCAAGAATAGTTCACCCAGTCTGTGGTGATGTAGCTGAAGTCACCAAGGATCAGGGTGTTAGGGGGTACCTTCATGGATTCAAGTAGGTCCAGGTAGGAGAAGTGGGTGTCCTGAGTCATGGAGGGGGGTCTATAGCTGGCTATAACTTGGATGGGGGTCTTGCCAACTGTCAGTTGTACCTGGAATAATTCCAGTGCATCATGCTGGCAAACCAGTCTGGAGCTATGCCTGTCCATAATGAAGATAGAGACTCCACCACCCTTAGTCTTTCCGTCCTTGTTTTGGGGTAGGAAAGTGTGGAATGACATATAGCCTGGTAAGGCAGGGGTGTTCTCCGCAGCCATGAACCAACTTTCCGTGACCACATAGACATCAGCATCTTACAGTGTGAGGAGAGTCTCCACTGAGTGCATTTTCAGGTTAAGGCTCCTACGGTTAAACAGCATGACCTTCAATTTGCTTTTTGACAGATCTTTTATGTTGGGAGATTTGCCTTTGGGACATAGCCTAAAAAAGGCGCAGTGGGGGGAACAAGAGCCCTGCACAGGATACAGAATCCCAAGGGGTGACAGGTGGAGGCCATCTCTGGCAAATAATCAAAGTCAACCATGTCATCCCAGGCAGACAGATACAAATCATGTTATTCTAGCAACTTTCTAAGTTTATAACAGCAGTATTTAAAATCTGTCCCTATTTTGGACCCCTCATTATTTTTTGCTGTCTTCCACAGATTCATAGGTGTTTACTAGGCTAACAACCACAAGGGCCTTTTTAAGCCTAGCCATGCATCCCAAATCTCTGACAAGTGCTGGTATCCTTAATAACTGTAAGCAGGGGCTTGGGAGATGAAACATTTAAAAGTAGAGGCCTGGGAGATGAAACATTTACAAGCAGGGGCCTGGGAGATGAAACATTTACAGGCTGCCTTTGTCTATTAGACACAGAGGTGCCAAACCAGGAATGACTTTCCTGTTCACTACACAAATGAACTGGCTAATAGAACTCTCACAACTTTATTGAACTGCATTCTAAGCCCCAAATTCCAGGTGAAATTATAATGGCATACAGAACAATTTGAAATATATTAATATATCATAACGATAATAAATAAATAAATAAATAAATACATTATCATACTAAGGCCTTGGAATTTCATCAGAGGACATTTGTAGGTTCAGCAGTGGTCCCTAACAGTGTACAATGACGGTTTCCATTTTATAAACAATATTAACAACAAATGTAAACTCACTAAGCTGCTTTTGTTAGATACGTAGCAACCAGTCATTTGTTTGCAGTAAATTTGTATTTTTAGTGAAATAACAACTCACTTATTTCAATAATTGTTAAAAGAGTGACAGCCTATAATTTACACTATTAGTAAGCTTGAGAATAAAGCATGTTCCTTAAGCAAAAGAACATTGTCTTGCCCAAAGCAAGGCACTACTTAAGAGATTTTCTTGTTCCTAAAGCCCGACATGAAAAAACAATGCCAACAATGGATATCAGACTTGACACTATATAAAAGTATCTTTATGCATTTAACCGCACCCTTTAAAAGGCACTCAGCTGCTGTAAGCTTACGGACTAGTAGACCGCATTATCTCACAGAAGCTGCAGTTCACTGGCACCACCTTCAGGTCACAAACTGATCTGCAACAGGTAGATACCAGAGTGCATAAAGGAAAAGTTAATGAAGTGGCATTTTATGTCTGAAAAGAGCAGCCTTACCAATGCATTGCGTTCTACGTGTCTTTTTATTTCTTCAACGTGGTCTTGCTTCACTCTTGGAATTATAGAGGAATCTGCTCCTTTGCAGATAAGAACAATGCTCCCTGTTACCAACAATTACATAAAATAAATGAATAAACTAAGAAACAGCAAATCATTAACATCTTTCTTATCAAGAATGTTAATTTGCTTTACAGCTGAGAATGCAAAATTTGAAAAATATGATATAGGATACAAGTGGCATAAAATAAAACATATTATCACAAGGTAGGAAATTAGGTACCTGATTGCATTTTCACAATTACACTCATCCTCCGACGGACAGGGTCAAAGTTTAAAATGTGCAGAAGCTGATACCTTTTGGAAAAAAAAATAATGCAAATATTTAGCTTACTGTTCTTCAAACAGACTGAGGAAGGAGCTTGCATTCTTACTTACTAGAACTAATGGGAACCCTTGCCATTCAGGAAAATTGAACTGCCACTTTTTTAGCTCTTTATTGCCAGGTTACCATCTACTCCTGCCACATCACCAAGCCCAGTTATTCCAAGTCAGACTGGTAACCAGCACAAATATCCATTATACCACTATAACAACATTTCCTGTTTTCTGGCCAGCTCCATCCCCCTGAAAGATGACATACATGCATGCTCACAGATACAACGGTCTGCTTTACTTTCCCCAGCACTCATTCCAACATTTGTGATACTGAAAGCTACCAAGTAAACATCCAAGGTTTATATTCTGCAAGCTGTGTTCTTCTCTCTGTCTCCACTAAGTGCAGTGGATATAACCTGTCCCTCTACCCACAGGATGGCAACTCCTGTTGGCAGTTCACGCCACCTTCCCTTCTCGGTACCTCCAGTTCACTACCTGATTCCATGTTATCTGGATCACAGTCAAGGTTTTACCCTTCTGCACCATAAACCTGGCAAATCAAATGAACAACCATTTAGGGATGTGTCTGAAACAAGAGATCTGTTTATCCACCCCCCCCCCCCCGGCCAACCTGTTTAAAAATCTAAGCAAATGACTTTGCCTGAGATTAGAAATCAACTAAATTTAAACTTAAAATAACAACAATCTTCCTTTTAAGCTTTTACTGCGTATTATCAACTTTATCAACTATGCATCTTATACAAGATTAGTATGTACATAGTTAAATGCATCATGTTTTGCAAGCTTAAGGAATGAGGGCTTAAACACTAGTAAGGAAAATGTGGTATTGTATACAATACCAGAAACCAGACACATGGTTTTAAAATGATCACATAACATACATGCAATAAGAATGCATTTTTAACAGTGCCAAGTTTCTATTCTCCAGGACAGACAAATAAAAATGGGAAACAACATTTAACCTGTGGATTTTCCTGTATCACAAAATATTAAGTGCCACATTTCTGGTTCTTTCGCATGGGTAGATTAAGAAAACACAGTAACATTTTAATTAATGATGTGAGAAGACAAAGCCCAACAAGATGGAATGATATGGGTCTAGAGTTACGAACAGAGCAGGTACAATGATCATACAGTTGTTTTAACAGATAAGGACATAAAAAAATAGAGCAAGACCCCTAAAGCTGGTAGCATGGCTTAATACTGTTAACTGCAACAGATGCCTTGAGTTGACAACTCTTAACTGCTACCCCAGCATGTGCCTAAATTTGCTAGTCCTGAGGTGGCTTCCAATAGGAGAACCTTTGGCCATTGGGAAACACATCCACCTTGGTGGTGAAAACATGGAAATAAGATATGGATAAGAAAGATATCGTAAGATATAGTCAATAAAATAATTTCAAACACCGTGTACCTCTGTACTACTGAAAGTATATTCGGAAATTTGTCTTTGGTTCTAGAGGTCACACTGGGAGAGATGGGCAGGATGGTACAGTATACAAAGATTCACTTACTAAAACATTAAGAGGTACGGAGGGGATTGCAGTGAAATGGAAAAGTTAAAAATGCAATACAGACATACTGTGAAAATACAAAATTATGATATGACGCAGACTTACACTGTTGTCATGGACAAGTGGAATGGGCAAATCTAAACAAAGGATGGACGACAGCTGTATGCAGAATCAAAGATCATGGAATTAGGTGAACACTTCAAAGAGATGGCAGAAGAAACCAGTTGGAAAAAAAGAGTGATGAAGTCTACATCAAAAGGACTGAGAGTTGCCAAGGAATAAAACAGGAAGGAGTAATACAGGAAGCGGCAAGATACAGAATGAGGAGAGGAGATAGCATGGAAGGTTAGCTGTGGCACTCTTGTTCATTGGCCACAGACAATCTTTCATCAGTATTTTCAGAAGCCTGTGTTCATGCTTAAAGCTATTTGTCCAATTGACAGCAGCAGAATGACTATCACTGGTGGTGCTTCCCTTTCTTGTGGAGTTGGTGTGTGTGTGTGTGTGTGTGTGTGTGTGTGTGTGTGTGTGTGTGTGTGTGTGTATACAATGTATATAAAAAGTGTACACAACTATGTTGTGCCAGGTTTTTGTCATATAAAAAGAGACCGCAATAAATAATTTCAAAACTTTTCCCACCTTTAATGTGACCTATAACCTGTACAAATCAATTGAAAAACAAACAAATCTGTTAGAGGAAAAAATACAAAAAATAAAAAATGTACAATAAGCTGGTTGCATAAATGTGCACACCCTTAAACTAATACTTTGTTGAAGCACCTTTTGATTTAATTACAACATTCAATCTTCTTGGGTAGGAGTCTATCAGCATGGCACATCTTGACTTGGCAATATTTGCCCACTCTTCCTTGCAAAAGCACTCCAAATCTGTCAGATTGCGAGGGCATCTCTTGTGCACAAGCCATCTTCAGGTCACCCCACAGATTTTTTTATTGGATTTAGGTCTGGCCTCTGGCTGGGCCAATCTAAAACTTTAATTTTCTTCTGGTGAAGCCATTCTTTTGTTGATCTGGATGTATGCATGGGGTCATTGTCGTGTTGAAAGGTGAAATTCCTCTTCATTTTTAGCTTTCTAGCAGACACCTGAAGGTTTGGGCCAAAAGTGACTGGTATTTGTAACTGTTCATAATTCCCTCCACCCTGACTAAAACCCCAGTTCCAGCAAAAGAAAATCAACCCCAAAGCATGATACTGCCACCACCATGCTTCACAGCGGGGATGGTGTTTTTTTTTGTGATGCAAAGTGTTGTTTCTGCACCAAACATACCTTCTGGAATTGTGGCCAAAAAGTTCAACCTTGGTCTCATCAGACCATAACACATTTTCCCACATGCATTTGGGAGACCTGATGTATTGTTTTGCAAATTTTAGCCGGGCCTGGATATTTTTCTGTGTAAGAAAAGGCTTCCATCTTGCAACCCTACCCCATAGTCCAGACATATGGAGAATTTGGGAGATTGTTGTCACATGTAGTACACAACCAGTACTTGCCAGAAATTCTTGCAGCTCCTTCAGTGTTGCTGTAGGTCTCTTGGCAGCCTACCTGACCAATTTTCATCTTGTCTTTTCATCAATTTTGGAGGGACTTCCAGTTCTTTGCAATGTCACTGTTGTCCCATATTTTCTCCACTTTTTGATGACTGTCTTCACTGTGTTCCATGGTATATCCAATGCTGTGGAAATTTTTTTTGTACCCTTCTCCTGACTGATACCTTTCAACAATGACATCCCTTTGATTCTTTGTAAGCTCTCTGAGAAACATGGCTTTTGCTGTAGCAGGCAACTGAGTAAATGTTAGGAAAATTCTAGTATAGCCGAACTTTATTTGGGGTTAATCAGAGTCTCTTTAATTGATGGCAGGTTTGTACTCAAGAAGACTGAATGCTGTAATTAAATCAAAAGGTGCTTCAACAAAGTATTAGTTTAAGGGTGTGCACACTTATGCAACCAGCTTATCATACGTTTTTTATTTTTTATATTTTTTCCCCTAATAGATTTGTTTGTTTTTCAATTGAATTGTACACATTAAAGGTGGGAAAAGTTTTGAAATTATTTATTGTGGTCTCATTTAAAAACCCGGCATTTTAACAGGGGTGTGTACACTTTTTATATACAGTGTGTGTGTGTGTGTGTGTATATACACATATATATATATATATATATATATATATATATATATATATATCTATATCTATATATATATATATATATATATATATATATATAAAAGATAGGATGTGCAGAAGCCTTGCCCCCACCCCCCAAAAAAGTTTAAAGTAATGTCTTCTAAAAGTGGCTTTCACAGGATTTTTTTCCTGCTAATTTGTTTGTTGGACAAAAATGAATGATCAGTCATCAGTCTCTATTTTCATGCAGTCATGCTTTGAAAATAACCTGCAAGATGTGCACCACTTCTACTCTCAAAAAGAGATTCCTCCTTCAGTCAATTTCATGCATTTATCTAGATTTTAATTTGGAGATTCCTACACATTGTGTGTTTGCACCAAACTCATCTTTAGGTTAATGCAACCTGTCTTTGAAGCCTTGTCATTCTTCTTCATTTGCAGATGTGACTGTGCATTGACTTTAACTTGGCTAATTCTAAATTCAGAATAATGTTCTGGGAAATTAAATTTATCGGTACTTATATAATACTAGATCTGGGAGTACAACTCTAACTGCAAGAATGGATTTACCAGAAAACATTACATCCCTTAGTTGAGAAGCAAAACATTGCAACCAAAATATCTAATCCTAATATAAATGCAATCCTTGGCCATCTCTGTACAAAACTGTGAAAAACACTATAAAATAATGTCTCCCCCCATAAGCACTCTGCCCGCACCCCTGATCTTTATATATACATATATATGTATATATATATATATATATATATATATATATATATATATATATATATATATATATATATACTACCTCCAGGGTCACACAAACTTGAAGAAAAGGGAGAATGTCTACAAAAACATAAAACTTAACATTTTCCTCTCCTCAAAATGCACCAACATGAAAACAGAGCACAGGATCTGTAACACAACAAGCTCCAACATGACAAAACAATGACAACATCTACATGTGACTATACATTTACAACATATTAAAACAGAATAAAGGGCATGCTCAACAGTGGTGCATCTAGATGAACATGCAGGACACATGTCACAGGTATTGGGACCACATGGTGCATACAGCTTTCCTAGGCTGCTGATCTCCCCTCCCACGTTTCTCACAATGTAAATAGTTCTATTTCTCCAGTTCTGAACCAAGTAAAAACAGCAGCACCAATACAAAGCAATTCAAGCATGATTACAATGAGGGGTTATTTCAGGTAGTTTGATTTCTATTCACACATATAGCATTAGTACCAACAGGACTCATACCTGTGTTTGAAGAGCTCCAGTTGTAAGTTCATACAGGACAGAGTTCCCAGGTTACACACCTGGGTGGCTGCTGTAAGAAAGACTCCGAGCAGGAAGTGATGTCTAACTCATAGTGCTTGATAAAGGTATTCATGCAAGACCACCTGGTGACTGAATACATGTTATCCAAGGTTGCATGACCCTGATGTGGAGATGGCTTGGAAGGAATCTTCATATGAAAGAGTGGAATGCTTTGCTGAACTTATAGCAATAAAAAAATAAAACAATATAAACAAAAAGTCATCAATATAGATTTGTGACTTTTCTGTCTTTCTACCAATCAGCAAAGGGCACAAAAAAGCTGGTTCCTGCATAAGGACAGCGTTCTTTTAAGGTAATTCCGAGGAGCCTCTGCACATCCTAGTAGTAAAGAACATACTTACACTGTTTAGAATACTGGACAGAAAACAGGAAAGTGAAATGACTGGTTCAGATTTGTTTTAATGGTGGCTTTGAGTATAAATGAAGTTAGTCCTCAAGGAGACTCTCTTTTCGAAAAGTAAGGTATGCAATTTTAACAAGGTAATTTTATCTTGGATATTCCTTCTGGTGGTGGTAACATCATAAAAATATGGCTTTCAAGGATAAAAAATATTATTTTCTTGGTCTTTTTTTTTTTGCTAACCATCAGTCCTCCCAATAAGACTTAACTTAGTTATCCCAGTATAAGGGATATTACGCAGTACAGTACATGGCAAGTCATCCAGAGCAGGCTGACATCCAGGCAGCCAGGAGGGTTCTTTGTGCCCTGCTCAAATAATGTCCATCTGCTCTGCCTTCCAGGAACATGAACTATTGTCCCCTGCCAAGATACATCTGCCTTGCACTCTGAGACCACGGCCCTATTGTGACCTGTCCTACTTGTCCACGTACACGTAACTACACTGTGGATGTATGCCCTCAGATGGTTGATGCCACATAGGTGGCAACCTATGGAAGCATTTCTATTCTGGTCCTGTAAATGTGCTTTAAAGAAGGGAAGAAGTCTTTACAAAACCTCACAAGTTCGGGCATGCACATCAGCTACCAAGCCAGGAGATTAAAAACAGAAAGAAAATGAACATCCCACAGATGACAACTTGTCAGTACTCAGTTCTTGCCCTGAGCAGGGAATGAATGAGTCAATAGAGTATGTAGGGAGGAGAGGCTAGATGGCTGGAGGGTCTTGCAAAAAGACAACACAAAACGGGCAACATGAAATGTCTAGTAGCTAGTGGGGGTTGATGTCTGGTAGCATATTTGAGGAGGAGTTTAACAAGGTAAATGAACTGATCCTTTGAGAACCATTTCAGTTACAATGTGCACAGCAAATCCACTACATTTAGACATATTTTGTTAACCAAATTAGTCCCATTAGGCTAGACAGCTCTTTTCAGTGGAGCCCCAAGATGATTCATACAGCTAAAGGAAATTTGGCCAGGGTACTGGGAATCTTCCCCTATTCTTTTTTCGATGTGTGCCATGGGATGTTTGGAATCCATCTGTGCTACCACCACCTCAAGTGGATACAATCTTGGTTTAATATCTCATCCAAAGGATGTCACACTCAGGAATGCAGAACCCCCTAATGCTGCTCTTAGGTGTAAGCAATCTGAAAAGTAATCAAATCACTTGCAGTGGGAATAGAACCCACAGTCTTCTGATCTAAAGGTAAGTGTACTACATGTCAAGCCTCCAATATATGGACATAAAGTAACCAATCAACCGCCATGTTTCTGGGAGGTGAGAAGAAACCAGAATACCTGGAAAAAGCCCACAGACACTATGAGGGCATGCAGACTTCAACAGACAGTAAGTGGTCGTCAGGATTGAACCCCAGACAATGGATTAAAGCAACCATGCTTCCTTTCTTCCTTATTATTCATATAACCCAACTGCATGTACCACAAGCCTATTGCAATAATTTCTGTAACTGTACAACATAAAGGAAGTTAATATGGTGAGAATGACTAAAACCAGGCCCAAAATTAAAATGTGTTAAAAATGGAGATATAACAGAAGAAAACAGTTCAAGCTGCAGTACAAACCAGCAGAACAGAAGGGAAAGGGAGAGAGAGGAGCGGTTAAATGAGAAGATTTAGCACAAACGAAAAACATTGCAAGTCGGATGTGGGATCAGTGGGAGGGCTAGCATTTGAGTGCGCACTGAAATTTTACAATAGTAAGTTTAAAAAAAAAAGAAGCATGAGGAAATACCTCTTCACAGAAAGAGTTATAGATGATGAGAAAAGTCTCCGGTATAAACTTGTTCCTTACAGGCCATATTCACTGAAGATGATTTTATCAGGATCAGTCAAACAAACAGAATTTCTAATAATCTTTCTTAATAACTTACCCTGAGATTTGATGACATAACAGAGGGTTATTTGGGGGTTATCGGGGGCAAACATTCCTAGAGAGAACAGGGTCAGAAGTTTTACTTGGTTAGTTGGATTTTGTGTGCGTGTACTTCTACTATACTTACTAAGCTAATGTTACAGAATATGTACCAATAACTATGCCATACTAAATGTGATAACTTCACAGAATATCAAACATGTTCACAAGAAAACTTCACATACCAAAAAGCTTCACTTACCATTCAGTTTCATTACTGCGGTTCTGTATTTTCAAATAATTATTTTCCCGTCCAATGAAACTGAAACCATATCTGTCAACAAACAAGAAGCATAAATTTTACTGTGCCAGTTGTATTAAATATATATATATATATATATATATATATATATATATATATATATATATATATATATATCCTCCCCAAATATCATTCTCACATATCACATACACTTAACAGAAATCCTTACAGAATAGTGCATGTATGCAGAAGTCTAGTTTCTGTGATTTCATTTGACAAGTCTAATCTGGGCAATAGGCATAGGTTTTGTCTAAATCCATTCATCTGATATGCATAACACAGCAGCCACATACGGAACATGCAGAAGCATCAGTTTTATCACAGAACTTAATTATATTTTAAGATACTAAACAGTCTAAGCAAACTTCCCATACACTTTACAGAACTAATGCTTTTATATCGGAGACCCTCGTTTATTCATTTATTTGCAGTGTTCTAATTGGTGGCAGCCGCACAGTTTGTAATTTTCAGAAGAAAATGGGAAGATTTTACAAACAAATAAAAGCAAAGACAATTGCAAAAATGATGCACAAAATGGCCCCTTGACAAAGCAAAGGAAGACGGGCCTGTCATGTGAGCAATCTGAATGTACTGCCTTTCAGGAACTTGCTTAATTGGAACCAGTATTCACCTGCCCAACATAGGTTGCCCTTCTTGGGACAAAGAAAAGTTTGAAACAGAATCCTCTTCCATCTCATGTGGCAAAAACTATTTCTACTGCACAAGCATTTAGCTGCAAGGGGATCTCTAGGACTAAGCTACTCTGCTCTGGGGGTGGTGCCGGATATCCTAATAAAGGGGGAATCAAACTGAACTCCAATTTATATCCCTGAGATACTACATTTCTCCCCCATAACCTGTCAGGCTCAATCAGTTATACTTGAAGTGAGCCGACCTCTGAACTAGGAAGTGGAATGAAGGTAATGAAGGGAATACAGGATGAGCTAGGGGCACAGAAAGGAACTAGCTAAAGGGCTCTTGAGTGGGGGGCAACTTTTCAGCCTTCCCCTGATTTGCTGTATCCAACTTCCTTTAGTACTGTGCCATACCTGTGTTTAAACACCCTTTCCTAGTTAATCTGTTCAGTTTTAGTTTGCATCCTTCAAAAAGGGCATAGTTCAGTCAGGTAATTCCTATTGTGTTTGAGAATAGGAGGGTGACAAAAAGTTGCTTCACTGACCCAATTATCTTATCCTTCTTCAAGCATTTAAAAGATTTCAAGTGAGTGTAGCATGAACAGCAAGCCCCTCTCCAAGGGGGCATCTAAGAGTAGCCCCTTCACATTCTCATGGAGGAGGCTGCAGTGTGATCTGGGCATGTCTTCTCGAGACATTCCTCGAGGTTGATGCTCTGCTTTAAGTGTACACTGCACCGAGTTCTCATTTAGTCACAAAGATTTCCACTCTAACAGACACTGGACTAATATTCTCATGCAGGATGTCTGCTATCATATCTTCAGCCTAGCAAAGCATTTCACTTTGGTATTCAGCCCCCCGAACAGTGATACCCCAACCCCATGTGTAAAAAAGGGGGAAAAAGGGTTGTGGATGAATGGATGTTTTTAACAAGATGTAGAACACAAAAGTGGCCAGGGTATATTCCTTTTTCTTCCGAACTAGTGAAGAACACTGCTGTCCTTGTCATTCAGAGAAGTACTTAGGTCAGGAACCAGCTTAGAACTCTAGGTGGCCTCTAAGGAGATTACCATAGGGTGAGACAAACGGTTGCTATGCAGGTACTTATTAGAGTCTTCCTCGACCCTGAAGTACATGTCTTGCCTTTTCCAAAGCAATAGGCAAAGACATTTTCAAATGTGGAAAGAACAATTTTACTATACAAGTCTCGCGCTCCTACATGCCCAAGTTTAGGTATTTCTTCTCTGACTCACAGATGTTTTAGATTCCATTTAAAATGCTTCCTTCCCAGATTGAAGGTGTCACTAAATGAGACATCATTTGACAGGGAAGCCCAAAGAGATGGGCTCCTCCTTGTCCATGCTTGTTCCCTGTGGGAGGCAAAATCCGGAAGGAAAATAAAGTAACTATTTACCCTTAAGGTCAAACTTTGGCAAGTCAGTTGGTACAGGCTCTTTCCTTTACAGGGCTGCATGTGCCAAAACACACTCCTTTTGCAAACACTAAAGATGGCATCAGTAAAGGCATAGACACCTGAGCCTCATGTTCTGGGCTTACTCTTATGATGGGAGGCACAGCATCAGTTGACCTTGGTCACAAGAACTTTTCAGTAATACTTTCTGGGCTGTCTTCTGTAAGAATCGTCAAAATACTCAAAGACAAAGAGAGATCAGGAGGACGTGAGATGATTCTTGAGTTGAGGATGTCTTTTGTTGGGTCTGGCAGCAGACACTGAAGGTGGGCATCACAGAAACCTCCTTTGAGGACTGTGAAGCCATAGCAGGGGCCAAAGTAAAATTACCATTGTGTGCCTCAAGTTTAGGATGACACTAGGGAAGAGGAGAACACATCCTGTCAGCAGACCTCTGTGGTGCTGCTGAGGCCTCTGTCAACTCACACTTTCTAGCGATTGACTCTTTAAAGGAAATCTTTTCAGATGCTCCATTTTTTTTTTTGTATTGGTACAGGGTTCATCTGCTGAACAACTGGCTTATAACTCAGATTTGAGTCTCTCTTGATCCTCAGATTTTAGTCTCTACTAGCCAATATCTTTCTGAAACATGTAGACCACCTCTTCAATTAATGTACATACACAAATAAAACTATAACTACAAACTGTGTTTCTTACATAAATAACATGGGGGTTGCCTTTAAACATTGCTCTTATGACAAGTGCCTATATTTTTTACTTACTTTAGTGAACAGCTTCTGAGCCTGCTTTTGGAGGGTTAATACAGACCAATATGACTTCAGAATGATTAGCACCTCAGGAAGACAGAGGTGAACAGAAATGTGACCTGCATCAGTGAGCTCACCTAGGAAGGGAAGGAGGGTTACGATAATTCCTTCCCCTGTAGTGATGTGGCACTCAGGGTAATTGGCATAGGCCACTATCCAGAGAACAGGGGAAGGATGTGCTTGGGCCCATTCAAGCCAGTATGGTACCTCTTGTGGCAGTATGTCAGGGAGCACAAAACCTCCATATCAAGGGCATATGTGGTCTCGCTGCAGTGATGTGCAGCCCACATTACCACAATGGGGTGGGATTAAGCAACATAATAAAAATGTCCTATTGGCTATCGGGATGGTAGCTCCATGATTATCTCGTACCTCATGGGGAACAAAACGGCTGGGAATAGATCCTGCTCTGTGAGAATGACCCAATCAATCATGGGGAGATTATGGTCTGTAGACAGTGGTGTGCCAAACAATGTGCAACATGCACATGGCATAGGGGTGTGACTTCAGTGATAATCATCAACAGCCAATGTTCACGCCATCGGGTGGATACACCTGTCACGGTTGTTCTTCTACACCACATACAGACATGCAAAGTCACATCTATGGCCAGTTTGGAGTGTCTAGCCACCTACTGCATGTCTTTGCAATGTGGGAGGAAACTGTAGCATCTGGAAAAAACCCATGTGAACAAAGGGAAGACTTGAACTGGAGAACCCCTTGCTGTGAGTCTATAATACTACCTGCAATGACACTGTGCCACTCTTTAATAACTAAATGTCACAAAAAATCTACTTTTTTCTAAATTTACCAAACTATACTTAAATGACAGCTCTGTATAGTGTAGAACCATAAGATATACAAGATTTACGGTATTTTATACGTAGTTCTATGTTCTTGAAATGTATTATATACTATAATCCTGGTGCACAATGCTTGTGAACTATTTTTTTTTAATAGATTTCTGTTCCTTCACTAATATATCTGCATATAATCTCTGCTTTCTAATAACCACATATATGTACTTTCTGAATGGCATGTATCCGTGTTTGGAGCTTTCCTCCTCGGTTTTCTACTGAAAAAAGGCTTTTGTCCAGATAGACTAAAGTGATCAACAAAAACAATAAATGAATGCTGTCAAATGGCAGCATGACAGACAGTTTTTGTTTGCTGATGAGAGGTATCTGGAACAGAGCTTAGGGATCACTGTATTATGTAGAGGGGAGAAGATAAAAAATCAGGAAGGGGAATCAGAAGATCACTGGAGAAAAATTTAGCTAAAGGTGTTATGACCGAAAAAGATAAATGGTGTGCTATGAATAATTAAGAGATTAAGAATTGGGATGATGTAAACAGAATTAATAATAACAAAGCTCCACCCAGCTTTCACATTGGGAACCATCAAAAGAATGTCAAAGCAACAAAAATAATGTGCTATTTACGGATATATTCTCTATCAAGTGAGTGAGTGTGGGATGCTTTGGGGAATACAGAGTTATGCTGAGCAGCAGTTAAAGTAGTGCAACCATAGTATCAAGGAGAGAAAGTGCTAGAAAGTCTGTATGAATAAATGGGTGTGATATGTTTTATGCCTTCGTAAACACTGTAATTAGGTTTGGATTATACAACACTACCAATAAATATTTTTAAGTCATTACACAGTGAATTAACAGTGCTGAAAATAATGCTAAGTTTACAGTAATACAACTTGAGACTGAATTACAGGATGAGAGGTCAGATACATACAGGTGATATGCTCAGTCATTGCTACAGGAGCAGAAAAATATCTGCTTGTAGAAAAACAGTTAACTATGTCATTCAGCCATTACATGTAACAGGAAAGAAGCTTAAAGAACTTCAAAGGTTCAGTGGATATAAAAAGTTTACACACCCCTGTTAAAATGTCAGGTTTTTGTGACATAACAAATGAGACCACAATAAATCATTTCATCTCACCTTTAATGTCACATATAACCTGTACAATTCAATTGAAAAAACAAACATCTGTTAGGAGAAAAAATATAAAAAATAAAAAACGTACAATAAGCTGGTTGCATAAGTGTGCACCGCCTTAAACTTATACTTTGCTGTGTGTGCACACCCTTAAACTAATACTTTGCTGAAGCACCTTTTGATTTCATTACAGCATTCAGTCTTCTTGGGTACACACCTGCCATGAATTAGAGACTATGATTAACCCCAAATAAAGTTCAGCTGTTCTACTAGGATTTTCCTGACATTTACTCAGTTGACTGCAAAAGCAAAAGTCAACGTTTGCAGAGAGCTTACAAAGCATCGAAGAGAGCTCATTGTTGAAAGGTATCAGTCAGGAGAAGGGTACAAAAAATTTCCACAGTATTGGATATACCATGGAACACAGTGAAGACAGTCATCAAAAAGTGGAGAAAATATGGGACACAGTTACACCGCAAAGAACTGGACGTCCCTCTACAATTGATGAAAAGACAAGACAAAAACTGGTCAGGGAGCCTGCCACGAGACCTACAGCAACGCTGAAGAAGCTGCAGGAATTTCTGTCAAGTACTGGTTGTGTACTACATGTGACAACAATCTTCCCAATTCTCCATATGTCTGGACTATAAGGTAGGGATTGCAAGATGGAAGCCTTTTCTTACACAGAAAAACTTCCAGGCCCAGCTAAAATTTGCAAAACAATACATCAAGTCTCCCAAAAGCATGTGGGAAAATGTGTTATGGTCTGATGAGACCAAGGTTGAACTTTTGACCACAATTCCAAAAGGTAATTTTGGCGTAAAAACAACACTTCATATCACCAAAAGAACATCATCTCCACGGTGAAGCATGGTGGTGGCAGTGTCATGCTTTGGGGTTGCTTTTCTTCAGCTGGAACTGGGGCTTTAGTCAAGGTGGAGGGAATTATGAACAGTTCCAAATACCAGTCACTTTTGGCCCAAAACCTTCAGGCATTTACTAGAAAGCTGAAGATGAAATCAACCTTTCAGCACGACAATGACCCCAAGCATACATACAAATCAACAAAAGAATGGCTTCACCAGAAGAAAATTAAAGTTTTGGAATGGCCCAGACCTAACTCCAATAGAAAATCTGTGGGGTGACCTGAAGAGGGCTGTGCACAAGAGATGCCATCGCACTCTGACAGATTTGGAGTGCTTTTGCAAGGAAGAGTGGGCAAATATTGCCAAGTCAATGTGCCATGCTGATAGACTCCTACCCAAGAAGATTGAATGTTGTAATTAAATCAAAAGGTGCTTCAACAAAGTATTAGTTTAAGGATGTGCACAATTATGCAACCAGCTTATTGTACATTTTCTTTATTTTTTATATTTCCCCTAAAAGATTTGTTTGTTCACAACAATAACTCCAGAAAAGTGATGATTTCATCCTTAGTTCAAGGAAAGCCAGACAGTAACATGGATACAGATCTAGTATCAACAACATGTGTACTTGAAACATGCTGACTACTGTTTGAAGCTTACTGACACTGTGATATTAACTGACAGCATGCTTTAATGTGAGGTCAGTGCACAAAACATTATGTTCTCCATAAAGACTTGTGAAGTTGGGTCAGAAAATGACACACAGAAGCTTGTAGAGCATTCAAGAGTTTAGATAATAAATAGGAGTTCTGATTCCAAATTTATTGCCCCAGCCATTTGCCAACAATGCGACCTGGAGCAAGTCACTTAAACAGACAACTCTTTAGGCCATTTGCGAAACTGGGCTAGGCTATGCACTTCAGTGGTTTCCTTGACCGCATGCCCAGTAACTACCTATGGACTTGAAAGAACAGCTTAAATCATGGAGCACCTGATGAAGGAGAGGTAATACTGGATGTCACACAACATTACTGGTTTTCACATAGTAATAGAGAAATACTGATCTTTCATGTGGTTGTGACAAAAGAATGCGTGTGCACCTGCATTTGTTCCACCATACTATGGCAGAGCCGCAATCACCATGCACAGTCGCATCAATGGCACAGGATTGCTAGTAATGCTGTAAAATGACAGCAGAACTCAGAGAAATGGAAATCCCGGAAACTTTGGTTGATGCAAAGGAAATCTATGAACATCCATGAGCTAGTCAATCATCTGTGATCCATTTAACAAGTAAACCACAACAAGCAGGTTGCACAGACCTTCAGATGGTATATAAAAAGTGGTAGCACAATGCAGCTCTGCATGTAAACTGTAGTTCCATGGAACAGCAGGTACAGCTTGTAAGGAAATTTGCATGTTTTTAAGTTCAGGTACTCATAAATAGAGCTCTGCTAGACTTCATCAACTTTTCACTCAGTTCCAATATCTTCTAATGGAGCTGTAGACAAAAATGTAAACAATTAAACATCCTCTAGATTCACAAATATAGTACATACTATATTTGGTACGTCTCCTGAGTACCATGATGCACAGATAGACTGTGGTACTGATGTGTGGTCTATAAAGGAATGTCTTATTTTATGAATCGCTTATAGGTGTGCCTAATAAACAGTGGTATACCATGTGTTCTAGTGTTAAAGAAATTCGTAATCTCTGTGTTACACTGAAGCACAACACAGCACAGCAGGAAACAGCTATGTAATAAGGTACAATTTGTCTGCTTTACTAAATATTTGTTCCCTGCCATGCTGAGCTCTGCCATTATGCTTAAATCTAATTCACAAAGATTTATTTTTAATTAGGCATGAATGATAGTAGAGCTAGTGTAATTACCATATTATGGTAATGAGAGACACTACTGCAGTAAGAGTGCCCACTGATGGGAGCAGCATCACTGTGTGTGTGTGTGTGGGGTGGTTGTGTGCCACAGGAAACTCCAGTGCCAGAATGGTTTTCCTACCATACAAATATGGTACTGAGCACCACATCAGCAGGGAATGTGTTCTCAAGTATATGCTAAGTGGTTCAAACCATGTAAGTTGTCCTGAACAACAGGTCAAATTTCCAATGCCAACATTTCAATAGGAAGGCCATAAAGCATGTATTTTCTACAAGAAACTGTACCTCTTCCCTATTATGCAGTTTTCATAAGAAACATGAGAGAACAAAGTACAGCAGTATTTAATTACATGAATATCTCAAATAAACAGAAGGACACGTTCTGGGCAATAACAACAACAATATAACAGAATGCTCTAGGAGCTGAAAACTATACTGATATATTGTGCATCTTCAAGGAGGCAGGTCACAAAGGTAGAACCTGAATGGCTAGTTTTATGCCTGATCTACATCTAAGTCCTGTATGCATATAACTTAACCTTTCTAGACAGTTCTGTGGTATGAGATTCAAGGAGCTCTTTTAAATACTAGAACAAAATGGTCAGGCTCTTGAAAGTAGATGAACATTAAAAAAAAAAAAACAATATACAGGTATTCCATCTGATCTCTTCCGAAGTTGTTGTGTACATTCAAAGGTAAGAAAGACCTAGTAAAAATAAGTAGGTAAGGCCGTACTTTTCTGCTCCTTTCACCAAAGCAATTTCATCCGGAGATGATGAAATATAAGTTCGGCAGTTATCGTTTTTTGTAGGTCTATCAGGTTGGTCCTCTTCATTGATTTCAACAGTATGGCACAAGCATAAGGCACGCAGAAATAACTCCTCTCTCTCCTGAAAGGAAGAAAAAATAATGACAGTCTGGGGGAAAACAGTGTCACATATGATGAAAGTCTCTGTTCACAATAACTACACTTACTTTGTGGCTAATATGATACCATAGTAAACTGTTCTGATTATTGTTTTTAATGACAATCATAGACTTCCATACAAATTAACTTTTATTAATAAAAGAATTTGGCCCGTCATAAAATACTGTGCCATACTGAGCACGCAAAGTGGCTACATAAAGAAAATGATGCAACATCCCGCCTCATATAATAACATTAGAACAGAAACTGTTAACCAAATAAACTGCTTGTAGTTATAATCAATGAAAGCTTCAAGTTGGATCATCCCATACTTTATTTCATCACAAAAACTTACCAAAAAATTTTGCAACCCTCTATAGGATCAAGCAACGCATCAACCTAGCTCTTTCTTTCCTTCACTGTTATATGCTTCCCCCATTCTTACAAACATGAACACTACCTATAAAAATTGAACTGGAGTCTTGCTACTACAAAGTAGCTACATTTTAATCAACCTCCCTAATAAAACACATCATTAAACAAACAAACAATTAAACGGGCTCACACTCCCACAGCACGTTACCTACATGCTGCTAATCACTGCCGACAATCTCCTATACTCTCCTGATGAATGCCCAGCATTACAGAATATTCTACTAGACCTTGGCACTAGCAACTAACTCCTGCTATGTATCAGTAAATCATTTAACATTGCTAGGGACTATCTCTACTCCTATGTGCCAAAACTCTGGAATGAAATCCCTATATATACTAAAACAGACAGATAAGATTAACATACTCAAAACCACGCCTAAACAGCACCTAAACAAAAGTTGGCTTTTCTCTTCCTGTTCACCTGGCTAAGTCTTCTCCTCAGATTTCTCTTAATGAAAAACCCTAGCACCTCTCTACTTTCTAACCCCCTACTCTACCTTATCTCATAAAATCTCATTAACTTTCAAACTATCACATTCTCACCGCCTTCTCCCCTCCTCATTCACTAACCCTCCACTGTCTGTCTCTCCTATTATTTTCATCAGCCTGCAGTTTCTTTCATTCTTAATGTTAAATCAAATTACAGCTTCTATCATCCAATAAAATTTGAATTTCTTTACTTTCATATATTAAACAGTGTATGTGTGTATATAAATATGTGTGTGTGTGTGTGTGTGTGTGTGTGTGTGTGTGTGTGTGTGTGTGTGTGTATATACGTATATATATATATATATATATATATATATATATATATATATATATATATAGACATACATACACACACACACACACAAACACACATATATATCACACAGTGGATAGCGTCACCTCACAGCAAGATTTTCGGCTGGGGTGCCTCCTGTGTGGAGTCTGCATGTCCTCCCTGTGTTCGCATGGGTCTCCTCCAGGTGCTCCGGTTTCCTCCCACATTCCAAAGACATGCAGTAGGTGGACTAAGCACACTAAATTTACCATAGGTAGGAGTGTGTGGTGGAAGAACTACAGCGGTAGGGCTAGCCACCCAGTGGTGTAAACCTTGGCCCTAGACGACTGTCACTGTTGAAGTGACACCCCAACCACATGTGCATAAAATGGGAAAAATGATGGATGGATGGATGACCTTCCATATATGGAATATATGGAGCAGCGTGCATGTTTTTTTCTCTTTGTAATTTCATTCTCAAATGATGTTTATCCAGTTCATGTAAATTTTGTTTACTGTTTTCAGCACTGTTTATACACACCCTTCATTTTCATGCAAAAATGTATAACGTTTATATAAAATGTATTGAACATGTAAAAATATTTTTACTTTTATGTAATGTAGGTTATTTAACTGTGGAGCTTTCTCCCCTTGCCTCTTCTGAAAAATAGGTTTTTGCCCAATCAGTATTTCCCAGTCAATAAAGACAAAATAAGAACAAGTAAAAACATAAAATGTCTTCCAAATCAAACATGCACTGGCATTACCATCAGATGAAACAAGTGCAGAGAAACTGCCCAAAACATATAATTTAAAACAGAAGTTACACAAGGACAAGTAATCTCCAACACGTCCTCCTGTAGTACATCCAGCAAGCAGTAATTTCTAACAGTATCACTTGGAATTGTCCTTAGAAAATCAACCCTGACATCATCACACATTACGTAATGGCTGCTACATTCCATCTGTTCCATTTCTTTCTGGATTTATTCCAGGCCATTCTACTTCTCAGGAAGATTCTGAATCTATCCCCAGCCATTCTACTGCTCACGAACATTCTGGCTTATCCCTAGCCATTCTACTGCTAACGAACATTCTGGCTTATCCCTAGCCATTCTACTGCTCACAAACATTCTGGCTTATCCCTAGCCATTCTACTGCTCACAAACATTCTGGCTTATCCCTAGCCATTCTACTGCTCACGAACATTCTGGCTTATCCCCAGCCACTCTACTGCTTACGAACATTCTGGCTTATCCCCAGCCATTCTACTGCTCATGAAGACAATTTATAAACAAAATCAGGAATACGACACAAGTCCAGCATAATGAACAGGACATGGCTTTGAAAAGAGCAGAAGGGGTAAGGTTGGTAGGCATCCAGTAAAGTTACTGGAGGTAAGCCTTTGAATATCACCTGTTGTTGTGACTTCTTCAAGAATGGAATGATAAACTAAAAGGGAGAATTCCTTCAAAAGATACTTTAAAGCATATTTTTTCCAAAACAAAGTTCTGTTCCTGGAAAGCATATCCATATGCTTAATTGATGTAGTTACATTAGACAAATATGAAACTGCACAAATGGCTTCCTAGTTCTAATTTAGTAGGAAGACAACTGAAGCAGCCATAGCCTTAGGCACTATGTAAAAGCTTGCAGTGATTGGTCCATACATACTACATAACTGTTCTAACACACGCTAACCAAAGATAAAAAACATGGAGTTATTTATTTCAAGACCCTCTAGAACACTTGTAAAGAATTTGGCTCACTGTCACATTTTATTTTGTCATTTAGGAATGGATAACACATAAGCTAGAAATTTAACTATATTTTACTAGCCTGGTATCATGAAAGGCAGAGACATTCTGTGCAGCTTACCCAGAATGGTAAAGAACAGCACCCAACCCAGGATTTAAGAACCCTTTGATAACTTCCACCATCATGGAAGTCCCTTTTGAGCATACAGCAATGGACATTGTGGATTAAATTCTAAAATCATGTTAAGCATCTTAAGTATAGCCTAGTAATTATTGTTTATACAATAAAAGTTCCTGAAGTAGCACCCTATAAACTGTCAATGCAAAGTCCATTACAAACTAGTATTGAATTTCCCTGTGGTAGGAATGATCAAAGAAATTCTTGCTGACCAAAGAACCACATTCATGTCCAGAGTAAAGCATGGACCGTGTCACATTTTTTAAAGGGATATTTGCATAACACCCTTAAACAGATGGGTTACTGGAGAGTTTTAATAAACCATTAATCTTTAAAGCTGTAGCAGTGAGTGGAATAAGATGGGAACAATTGTTTGCATATCTTCTTGTTACTGTGAAAGAAGTACTAATACCTTAACTGTGTTCTCCCTACTTCATCTGCTACATGTATGACATCTACAAAGCTAGTTAGCTATACAAAATGAAATATAGGAGGGGGAAAACATGTTTAAAAAGTGTCAGAGCATTTTGTTTTAAATCTGCAGGATGGGTTATGAAAGTACACTGTTGCAGTATTCCTTATAGCAGGGGTTCCTTGCCTAGGGCAGCCTGACATCTGGCCAATATACCTAAGCCTTAGGTTGTAATAGGGACATCATATGTCACACATATACTCCCTATACGTGGTATAGGGCATAAAGGTGAAGTACTGACGTACCATCCTCAGGGCTAAAAAGCCCCAGGAGGAACAACAGTCCAAGGAAAAAAAGGAACATGGTCAACCAGAATGAGAATGAAACAGGGGAGGAGAGAGTGAATACTGCAACAGTGTAGAGAAGGACATCTACTGTTATGGTAAGATTTTACACAACTGTACTTTGTCCTTCTATACCACTGTTGCAGCATTTCCTACAGTAGGAAGAGTGCAAAAGGTCAGGAGAAAAGGTGGGAAAAGGAAAGTCCAGCACAGCCATCAAGAAAGCCATGCAAGATAGCACTGGCAAATCCAGCTCTAGCCCTGGAAACCACATCCAACTTACAGTGCTTGGTAAAAGTATGCACAGAAGTCTAACTAGCTGCCTTAAGAAAGGAGTTGGCATCCAGTTCTTTGAAAAGAGCACCAGAAGAAATCACAGCCCTGGTAGAATGAGCCTTAACAGAAGAAGGGCTTTTCCCATAAAAAGAGTAACAAAAGGAAATGGCCTTAGATATCCATGAAGAAATAGTTTGCTTAGAAACAGCCAAACCCAAAGATCTAGGATGAAAGTTAACAAAAAGTTGCTCAGATTTACAAATCGCTTTAATTTTATCCAAACAATATCCGAGTTGTCTATGCAAATCCAATGTGTGAAGAACCTTCTCAGTAGCAGACTGCAGAGAAGGGAAAAAAGTGGGTACCATAAGGACACCCTGTCCTTATGATAAACTAAAAAAGGAGGAGGTAAGGCCCAAAAGAAGAGCAGTCTTAAAAGAACAATGCTGTAAGGAAGCTGAAGCTACAGGCACATAAGGAGCCCGAGTCAAATTTTCCAACACAAAATTACAGTCCCAGGAAGGAGGAATCGGCTTCCTGGGGGGTCTAATATGAAGGATGCCTTTAAGGAATTGTTTGACCTCAAATCTAGAAGTCAAAAGAGTAGTCAAAGGTAGACAAGCAGAAATGGATGACAGGTAGGCTTTAACTGAACAGTATGTCAACCCAGCAGTGAGCAACTCACACAAATGAGAGAGAACTAAAGGAACTTCCACAGAAAGTGGATTCAAGTTATGAACAAGACACCAAACAGAAAATCTTTTCCATTTCGACAAATAAAATTTCCTGGTAGTGGGTTTACTGGTGTCCTGCAGAACCCGAAGCACATCCTCAGTAAAAAGTGTCTAAAAGGGATCAAAACCCAATCACCCACAATGTCAGCTCATGAGTAGACAAGTGTTAATAGATGACAGACTCCTTGTCCTGTGTGACTAGGACCACCTTGTGGGGCAACTTGTGATGATTGCCCTTGGCTAAATGCAGACGAAGAGGGAACCAATACTAAAAGGGAGTCCCCAAAAAGATTCTGGAGCATCTTATTCTATCTTGAACAAGACCTTTGGAATGAGAGGAAGGGGAGGGAAGGCATAAAGAAACATCCCCTTTCAGGAAAAAGATAGGGCATCCAACTTCCAAGACAGAGGACATTGGACCCTGGTGCAAAAGACAGGAAATTGTCTGTACAGAGGGGTGGAAAAAAGATCTGAGGAGTACCCCACTGGTGGACAATGTCCAGAAACACATCTCTGTGAAGTATCTACTCGTGAGTCTGTCTTATGGACCTCCTGAGAGAGTCTGCCACAATGTTCTGATTTGAACGAATATAAACAGCCTGAAGAGTCACCTAATAAAGGACAGCTAGATCCCAAATGTGAACAGCTAGTCTGCACAAGAGGTAAGACCTTGTTCCCCCTCGCTTGTTGATGTACCACATCACTGTGATATTGTCTGTCTTGAGAGGCCCTGGAATGAAAAGAGAATGAAGACACAAAGAGCCAAAAGAGAAGCTTTCATTTCTTTGATATTGATATGGACCTTCCTATGACGAGGAGACCAAAGACTGTGAACCTTCAGAGTGCCGAAGGAAGCCCCCCCCCCATCTGAGGTTTCCAAAAAGAGTTCCTGAGTGGGGACTGAAAGCTGAAAAGGAAGCCCTGGGTTGAGAGACAGTTGATAAATCCACCACTGGAGCTCTACCTTGAGACATGAGAGAAGAGGAATTGGAAGTCTAAAGATGAGAATGTTGAAGCCAGCCTGACTTTAGGAAACACTGAAGTTTTTTCATATGAAGTCTGGCCAAAGGAAGCATATGGAAGCCATGTATCTCAGAGCCCTTAGAAACTCTCTGGCTGTAATGCAGGCCAGAGGAAGAAGGACTTGAAATAATGCAATTAGAGTCAAAGCTTTGGGAGGAGGCAGGGATGCCAGAATTGGAACAGTCTCAGTTTGTACCTAAGAAAAACATGATCCTGAGAACGAGTCAGGAAGGATTTTTGGATGTTCACTGTAAACCCTAGACTTTGCAGAAGAAAACAGTATAATAAAGATGCTAAAGTAAAATCTCTGGAGAGGAAGCTTGAATGAGATGGTCATCCAGATAAGGAAAAAACTGAATTTCCCTCATCCTGCAGAAAGCAATCACAGGAGTAAGGCATTTGGTGATGACCCTTGAGGCAGTACAGAGGCCAAACAGCAAAGCAGAGAACTAAAAATGCAAGGAAGCAACAGACAGATGTTAACATTTCCTGAAAAGGGGATGAATAGGAATATGGAGATAGGCATCACTGAGATCCTGAGAGACTAGGAAGGCCTGAGGTTGACGAAGAAGAAACAGAGTTTGAAGGGATAGCATTCAAAAGGGAGGGACCTTTAGAAAGGTTCAGAGCTGGGACAGATAAAGAATGGGTCTCCAGGTGCCTTCTTTCCTGGGAACCAGAAACTTTCTGGAATAAAATCCCTTTCTTTTTTGAGAAGTCAAAACTGTTTGGATGATTCCTTGAGACAAAATGCTTTGAAAAACATCTGGAAAAAAAGAAAACAATTCCTGAGGAGGTTGAACAATGCCCAAAATGGGAAAAGGGGTTTCCAAAACATGTAATATCTCTGATGAATGATGGAAAGAACCCAAGAGTCCTGAGTGATATGTAACCAATTGGAAAGGGACAGAGAAAGATGAAGAGATAGAGGAACCTGGCTGAGATGGGAGGGAAGAGACTCCTCATTCGGCTTCCTGGCTGCTGTGTGCACCTGACCCGGTATCGCTCTCTTAGCTCTTTCTATCCACTACCCTGCAATAAGGGACCTGCCTGACTACTAAGGATTCTCTCATCTACCTCCAGCCTGCCAACTTGGACCTTCCTTTTTATGCTGTCCCAGTACTTCTCACCTGATTGATTAGTACTTGGCAAAGTATGTATTATCATTGCCCCTTGTTGTAAACAAATTTGTTCTCGTTTTTTTATCCCTATTAACTGATTGTTAGATCCTGAGTCAGGAAAGCCAGCAGCCAGACCCCTCCTTAGGACCATTATCATCTATATACTGCTTCCCTGCCATTCAGCTTACCCTTCCCTACTTGCTATACTTCAGAACTCAGTCACCTGATGCTATACTAACTTTGACCACGAGGTGGCAGTCTAACCTAGCCTAGACCCCTTCCTCTCTTTTCAATCTACTAGCTTCGGCTCTTTTTTTTCCCTTCTTTTCTCTTCCCCTTGCCCTACTGCCTAGCTATTCTCCTAATCTACCTCTTCCTGCTCCTTCTCTGCACTCTTCTCAACCCCTACCCTCTGCAGACTAGTAACTTCCTTATTCTGCCCTCCTCATTACCCTTAGTCTTCCTTCTTACCTGCTCTACTGAAACCTTCTTACCTGCTCCACCTTCTCTCTTTGGGTTGTTACTGCTTATTGATTGTCTCCTTCTCTACTTGCTGTGACCCGCTCCGTTCGTCCTGCGGGCTCACTCCGCTCCCCTACCCTACCCCCAATTCTCACCCACTCCCAGTGCTGTTAAACTTATACCTATCTGGCCACACCCACTGTCCTCTGAACCTATCACCTAACACTTGAACATATCAATTCCACCCCTAATCCCCCTCCTCTATCATCTGTACACTACTACTTTATACCTACTCTCCCCCAAACCTCCTCTAACTATCTTATCATACTATATATCTTACTTCCCCACATAATTTGTCACTTTAGCCTGCCTTATAACTTACTTAACCTTTCTACCATACTACTACAATATGGCCTATGTACATACACCTATCCTCAAAAATTCTCTACTCATGTCTTCTTCATTAATATTCCTTAACTTATACTCTTACCTACTATGAACACTACTCTATGTTCTTTAAAGTACCCCCTCAACAGTAAACTACACCAACTACACACCCCAACTCTCTCTCTCATAGCAACATTACCTTTACTTCAGCCTACCTACTGCCTAGGTTTCACAGATATACCCACATTACTTACTTCCCCAACATGATAAGTCTACCCAAATACTATAAAGTCATAAAAACTGCATTGACACATTCTTTAAACCTTCTAATAGGTGGAGACATTCATCCTAATCCTGGCCAAATACCACAACATGACAATCGACAAAAACAATCATTCAACAATGCTTCCTCCTCTATAATATCAGGAAACTCACTCAGAATAGCTCAACTCAATATCTGTAGCATTAATAACAAGATTAGCCAACTGCATGCTCTTTTACAAGCTCATGCATTTGATATCCTTTGCCTAACTGAAACTTGGCTAAAACCCGCTACTCATGACCTAGAAATAACCCCACCTGGATATAACATTCTAAGATCCGACCGTACATCCAAAATAGGTGGAGGTGTGGCCATCTTGCATAAATCTGAACTTCTTGTTACACCCATTGATGTGTTATTACCCCCAAATACCAATGCTGAAACTCTTACGGTCAAACTTCAAATTAATAGTGCTAAATCTATCTATATAATCTGCTCCTACATCCCTCCAGGTAATAATATTACCACTCTCGAAAACATTCTTAGCAGCTTATCTACTCTCCTACCTCAGGAAACTATAGTACTTGGTGATTTTAACATAAATTGGACCACATGTAACTCCCCTAATCCAAACACCCACATAAACTTATTTGGCTTCACTCAAAAAATAAACTCCCCCACAAGATTCCATAAACCTAGCAAAAAGGAAACTATTCTTGATTGGATCCTTATAAACAGTCAGCCAGATATTTATAAAGTTGGAACTCTCCCAGACGACATTAGTGATCATGTACTAACCTTCATAATAAAACAAAAGAAACACAGCTCTAATAATTACAACATGGTCACCTTTCGTTCAAAAAAATTCTTCCAAGCAGAAAACTTTCAAAACGAACTAAAAGCCGTTAATTGGTCACCTCTAAAGCAACTCAAACTGGACGAAGCCGTCTCTTATTTTAACACTTCATTCCTTCAAATCCTAAATAGCCACGCACCTATCCACTCTTCCCGTGTAAGGACTAAAATAGCCCCCTGGCTCACAAAACTAACCAGAGAGAAAATGCTCCTACGGAACAAAATATGGGCCAAATGGAGAACCTCAAAGAACACTGCTGACCACTTATACTTTAAGCAATTAAGAAACGCTACCAAAAAAGACATTTTGTTAGACAAAAAAATTATTATTCCAAACTTCAACAATCACACTCTAACAACCCTCAAAAGTTTTGGTCAGGCATTAATAAACTCCTCAAACCAGGGCAGGCTAGAACTCCAGCCCCAAACTCTATTCCCCATGATAGTCCTTTGCAAATAGCCAAAACCTTTAACAACTACTTCACTGAAGCTATTCAAACTTTAACAAAAACACTAACACCCACTACCCCCTCTCCTTTACAGAATACAAACAGCTCTATTCTCCTCTTACAGTTACAACCAGTTCCAACTCCGTTTATCTGTAAACTCCTTCAGAAACTCAAACCTTGTACTCCCTCTGCAGATAACCTCCCAGCAGAATACCTTCAAGTAGCTGCCAAACCCTTAGCTTATCCAATATCCATCCTTATACACAGAACAATCACAGAAGGTACCATCCCTTCCATATGGAAAGTATCCCATATAATCCCTTTGCATAAAGGAGGTAAATTCACTGACATTTCCAACTACCGTCCAATTGCTCTACTCTCTCCATTAGCCAAAATAATGGAAAGATGTATCCACCATCAACTACTCCAACACCTGCTCCATAACAACTTACTTGCTAACTGTCAGCATGGCTTTAGACCCTTTCATAGCACCACTACTGCCCTACTAAGCTTTACAGACTGTATTAACAGAAATCGAAACAACAACTCTCTTTCATCTGCTCTGTTTATAGACCTATCAAAAGCTTTTGATATGGTCAACCATAGCTTACTTATCAGTACTCTAAAAGCCCAATCTCTTGACCCACAAGCTATTCTTTGGTTTAAATCCTATCTAGGTAACAGACATCAAGCAGTACTCTGGGACAACAATCTTTCCACACCCCTCCCTGTGAACACTGGAGTCCCTCAAGGCTCTATCCTAGGTCCTCTTCTTTTTTCTATCTTTATTAACAATCTCTACACTATTGTTCCACAAGCCACTTGCATACAATACGCTGATGACTCTACTCTAATCTGTACTGCCAAGTCCTCATCCTCTCTCCAAACCCTTACTCAAACAGTATTTAATTCTGTAGAAAAATGGTTTACTGATCAATGTCTCCTCCTCAACCCCAAGAAAACCAAACTATTACTCTTCACTCCCACTCAAAAATCGCCACAAATCCACTTCACTATTAACTCCTATAATGGAACTTGTATCTCCCCTGATCCTACTGCACGCCTTCTGGGTATAACCATTGATCACAACCTCAGCTTTGATGACCAGATCAATAATACTATTCAAACTATCAATAAAAAACTAGGCTCTCTGTATAGAATCAAACCCTTCCTTACACAACTGGCTAGAACTTCCATTACCCAGGCTCATCTTACTTCTACCCTATTCTATGCTTCTGCCATTTATACCAATCTATCTAAGCACACTCTTACCAAGCTTGAATCTAGCTATAATAATATAGTTAGATTTGCTACTGGCTCTCCCTATCGGACCCACCACTGTCTCAACCTCAAACAACTCAAATGGTTAGAACTACAAAACCAACTACGATATAATCAACTTGTAATCACACAAAAAATTCTGTACCACCCTACTAATACTCCTATCCTGTCTAACCTGATCTCCCCATATAAAAATCTTACAACGCTACGCTCAGCTAGCAAGTTACTAATTGCCAACATTAAATCTAATAACAAAGCTGGGGACTCACTCTTTACCAATGTGGTGGGCAAAATCTGGAACAACCTTCCTACAACACTAACCTCTCTTTCATCTACTCCACTCTTTAAGAAACACCTCAAAGATCACCTAAAAATACATTGGCTATGTCCCTGCTCAATGCCTGACTAAATATTCTTATTCTCCTTTCTCTGCCCCTTTTGTCAGCAGCTGCAGAACCAAAGACATTTTTATTGCCAAGAGGAGCATCCATCAGTTTGACCTTGATATCATCAGGCAGAGGCTGAAGGCGAAGCCAGGAGGACATCCTCAGTACAGAACCAAAGGCAGCAGCTACATCATAACCACATTTAATGGAGTGGCGAGCCACTTGAGAAAAGGATCTTAAAGTGAGGGCTAAACCCTTCCCCTCAGAATACGGAAGATCTCAAATAACCTGAAAAGCCTGAGAGAGAGAGAGAGAAGCCAAAATATACCTGGACATAAGGGTATGATAACTGACTGCCCTGAAGGCCACAGTAGCAGCAATATACACTTTCTTACCCAACCTTTCCATAGTTCTGCTGCCTTTGTCAAAGGGGAGCAGCTTAGTAGAAGGGAAAAGCTTAGAGGGTTGATAAGAAGGTACAGAAATAACAGAAGGCTCAGTGGAGAGACATTTGTAAAGAAATTTTAAATCATCAGGCACCTTATAAAACCTATCAGTTTTTTTAGGAGCATGGGGTTGGGAATCAGGAGCCTGAGAAGCTGCAGAAATCATATCTAACAAGGCAGCAATAACAAGAGGGACAGCAGAGAGCTTGGGAAACTCCATCTGAAGGAGTTCATAATACCTCCTTTGAACATCAGAAACCTGGGCACAGTCGCACTTAAACTCTGTAATATGGGAAATAGTATCCGCAAAGGAAATCTCTTCAAAAGGGGAATCTGGACTGATAGAATCCTCTTCCTCTGAACCATAATTCAAGGGAGAGGGAATCTGGGAGGAATAGGCAATTCCTCATCAGAATCTGCTTCCTTATCAAACAAAACCTGCTCCCTAGGCCTCTTGAGAGGAGTAGAAGATCAAGAGGGAGCAGGAACAGAAACCCCCTGAGGAGGCTTCAAAGCCATAAGGGCATTGAACAAATCCTGTGCAAAATCCTGCCATTTACGCTATGGATCCATAGGAGAAGAAGTATGCTTTTTTTTGCTTCTTTTTATAAAGGGATGTCAGTCTTAACCATCTTAGGTGGCTCAGACCCTTGCATACACTCAATAAGTGTAGTAGGAATCTACTAACAAGGATTTGTGGGACACCCCTAGGCCCTTTGGAAATAATTAGCTGCGGTTCCCCCTGTACATCCAAAATGAACATCCATAGAGCCTCCAGGGACATGAGAGAAGCTGGGTCCATGTCAGCCTACAAGCAGTTGTGGCAGAGGAATCCAACTGAAAAACTGGGCTTTCCTTTGGGCTTTCACCAGCCTCGAGACACAGACGTCCAGTGGAGGCAGTACAGCAGACGAAAGAAGAATCTGACCAAACTTTTTTGGTCTTCTGCTTTGCGGACAGCTGACCTTTGGGTCAGGATGATTCTGCCATAGTACCCCAAGCCAACAATTTTAGATGTTGGTTTTCCACGTAAATAAACAAGATAATACCAAACACTGCAAGAATTAAGCTGTCTTAGCAATAAACAGGAAGAATATAGCAAAAACTATCAAAAGCTCTACTTCACCTATGAACCTATGAACCAGTATGTCAGTTTGGAAATTGTTGTCACTTTCCAGTGACGTGACACAGAGGATTATTCGAAAAATGGTTCCGCTGGATTTCCTAGTCAATTTTATTTCTTAGATATGTTTTTAATGTGACATTGTGAATCTATTTATTATAGTTTATGTTTACATGATGATGCTGACAGAACAGAAGTTGTTCCATTTGTTTAGTGAATGCAAGTATTTTCCTTTAGATATTTTCTTTGAATATTTCCCTATGACAAGTGCGTGGACCACATTTATGTATGTTTCCTGATCAGAACACTTGATCATGGGAATATGATGCTCTGAAGTGACTATTATTGGTATTTTGTCTGGTTTGTGAATATTTTTTGGTTATTTATATTTGGACAACATGTCACACTATTTGTCCATACTTATGTATGTCTTTTTACATCTACAGTTTTGGAAGCGAATATGATCTACATTTTATGTAATTCCGTGCGAAGTATAGCTTTTATTCTTTAAACAAGTTTTTTAAATAGGATTCTTATAATGTGTATTTTGCATTGTCTTGTTATGATGTATGAATGCTCTCTTGTTTTGATTGGCATTCAAGTTTTTTAAAGGTTAAGATGTTCATTTAAATATCTTACTGTATGATGAAGCATTGGATGACCAATGCGAAAGCGGTCACAATAAAGTTTCTTGTTTTATTTTATAACTGTGCCATGT
This sequence comes from Protopterus annectens, assembly GCF_019279795.1. Taxonomy (NCBI): domain Eukaryota; kingdom Metazoa; phylum Chordata; order Ceratodontiformes; family Protopteridae; genus Protopterus; species Protopterus annectens. The sequence goes on along the minus strand of NC_056749.1, from coordinate 674,406,801 downwards.
TTGCTACCTTTTGATAGTTTTTGCTATATTTTTCCATGTAAATAGCCAAAGAGGAGAGCCGATTAAGCAACAACTTTGGGACAAACGCCTGACAAACAGAACAAGACGTATGGTCATGAGAAGCACCTAAGCAAAACAAACACTGATTGTAACAGTCCTTATGGGGAATCTGTCTCCCACACTGGCGTTTTCCCTTTATGGATGACATGTAAACCAACAACCAGCAAAAAAGCAAAATAGGAAAAATCCCAACAAGGCACTTATCTGAAAACGGCTTGGCAACCAGCAGACAAAAGAGTATTCAGGCTGATGATCGAAGATGGCATTCGGACTGGCAGCAAAGAAGTTCTGAGGATGGTACATCCGTACATCACCTTTATGCCCTTCACCATGTATAGGTAGCATACATGTGATGTACAAAGTCCCTACTACAACCTCAGGCTTTGGTATACTGGCCAGACATTGGGCTGCCCTAGGCAAGGGATCCCTACTGTAAGGAATACTGCAACAGTAATACAGAAGAACATGTGTAATGCCTGAGAAAACTAGGCAATAAACTACTTGCATGTTTAACTTCTGCAAAGCATAAAATCCTTGGAAACTGGCAAGAACCTCTTGAAATTGCAAGAAAAAAAGAAACTAATTATGAGGTAAAACACAAGGAAAAATGGATAGCAGAACAGTTACATCCATACAAAACTTCGGAAGCTTTAGTCAGCAGTTGAAGTATGCTTGCAAGACAAGGTAAGTCCCACACATCATGTCCCGAATTCAAAACAGGATAGACATTATCTACATATCAAAAACAGGAAGTAAAAGGACATTTATTCAGGAACAAGGGGACATTTTCAGAGCTGCCTGGTAAATCAGTTTAATGCACACAACACAGAAACCTTACCTGATGAGCATGTACATTTAAAATAATCTGGATACTCAAATTCTACTGCAGGGGTGTGATGCAGAAAATACTTATACTTGAGACCAGAGAAGGATCCAAAAGTGAGTGATACAGTCTCTAAGTCGTCTTCTTCTTCTTCTTTCGGCTTTTCCAGGTTAGGGGTCGCCACAGCGGAACTCCGGTCTAAATTTGATTTATATCCCATCATGTCAGTGAAGGAACTAACTGAAAAACTGGGCAAAGCTAGGTTTCTGCTCACTTTGGACCTAAACAAAAAGACCCAGAAGTACTGTCTGGTTAAGTGCTCAGAGTCACAAAGTGTACACATGGAGGCTGTGGGAATCAAAGGCAGGACTACAAGAAGCAGCTTAACAGTTCATAGACTTAATCCTCTGTATTGAACCTGCAAAATGATGTAATTCCTCTGTTGTACAGAGGGCATTATAACACTTCAGGAGATCTCTTATGAACTCTTTAGGAAGGTCCTCAAGAGAGGATATCAGCTTTAAATTAAGCATACAAGACATTCTATCTGAACTTTTGACAAAAGCAGGACAGGCTCTCTCAGGTCACCCTGTGCAAAAAAATTCCAGTTATGTTAACTGTGGCCTGGATCATAACAGCTGGCAACAGGACATCTAATGGATGTAGTAACGGCGAGCTCATCCACAGTGAACTGCTGCAGCAGCTCAACCACAGCAGCCATCTTTTGCAAGCCTTGGGGCACTGTTAGCCGTATGGAATTAAAAAATTCATGAGTAAAGCTCCACAGTAAGAGACATGCACTTATATCTGCTGCAGTCGTCAAGGTTTGGTGTACGTATGCTGAAAACCGACTCTCCTTTGTCCATGACCTCACTGTGGTGGTTGGAAACCATTTCTACCTTGCACGACTTATCCTTTGCGCTATCTCCTCAAGATCTAAAGTTGTCACAGAGCCACTTTATTCATCCCTTAATAGGCCCATCACTGAATATAATGCACTGTTAGCATACACCTTACTATGTACCTAAACCAGCTTAAGACATGCCAGTGTTTTCACACTAAAAAGA
>NC_056749.1:674319851-674399851 GCF_019279795.1 Protopterus annectens | reverse complement strand
GTTTCATGGTGTCAGTAGTTCATTATTAATCACTGCTCAGTTTCTTCTAGTAGCACTGGGTCACCTGTTGCTGTAATGTTGGCCTTCACTCATTTACATTTATTACTATAAAGCTTTTCAGTTAGTGTACTGCTATATAGTAACACATTTACTGCATTCTGCTACTCATGGCACTCCAACTAAAAGGGCATTAGTGACCCTGTGAATCTGCTGACCATCAAGTCACCCAGTAAATAAACATAGCACAAGTGGATTTTTCTAGAACAAATAAAGCACTCAAACTGATCTCCTACGGGACTACCTCTACCTTTCAGAAAATATGATGATTCTGATTTACAATTAGGATTCATGCAGTTGTTTCCCACTGACATTGCTATATCTGTGGTGATCACAATGAAAAGTACCAGCTTTGTACCTTTTCAGCTCGCCCATACAGTTTTGTGATTGGTCCATCAGTAGAGCAAAAGCCATCTACTTCTGTAAAGGGATCCTTATGACTGTATCTGTATCCATCTATGCAGCACTCGATGAACTCCATGTTGTTTTCTGTAAGTGTTCCAGTTTTATCTGTAAAGACGTATTCAACCTAGGAAAAAAAAAGAAAACCTTGTGACTACTCTGCAAAATAACATGAGGGTGGTGTGTGTGTGTGTGTGTGTGTGTGTGTGTGTGTGTGTGTGTGTGTGTGTGTGTGTGTGTGTGTATATATGAGACAGAGAGCTCATGTACAGTAACATTATGCACATGTTATGCTTACTGTCCTACTTGGTTCTTTCTTACCTCTACGGTCAAGCTCCCAGATGTAAGCACCCCATTTCCTAACCACAGTGGCTGCCCTTTCAATTGTCTTACTGCACTAGTAATTAAGCATATTTGCCCTCAAAACAGGTACATAGAGTAACAAAGGGTTCCAGGCTTGTTTGTGAGATAATGGTGATCAACGCTCTTGTTCAATCACTAATGTGCAGCTACCAGGCTCTGGCCTGGAAGACTGGGGTGCATCATGGGAATTCCTCTCCTTCCAGAGACACAGCAACCTCAGAGTTGGCATACATAAGTACTGGGATGTAGGAGTGCAGACTCCTCCCAAGTCATGGGGTATAAGGCATGACATATAGAACTGAACAATACCTGACCAAATCAACCAAAGTAACCCTTACAAACACCTTTGTATTGCCTTCTCTCCTCCATGGTGTACGTATATTTCCCAACCTCCAATCATCAGTAAAGTCTAAACTTGACAATGTTGAAATAAAATTGCTCTCTGCTGCATTGCTGCTAGTAAACCTCATTTCACCCATCACTGCTCAGCCTTCAGAGAAATCAACTGGTTAGAACTCCTCCAGTATCTAAATTACACTCAACTACTCACTGCCTAAAAGTTTCTGAACAAACCCACTGATTGCCCCTCACTTAGCACACTTCAAAAGACTATCATCTCCAAACCATACTATATTCTAATGACAAAACAAATGCTCTCCACCCGCAAGGCACATAATGCTGCCAGCCAAAGCCTTTATTCTTTCTGTGTATGTAAAGCTCGGAATCAAATTCCTATAACTATTACAAGCTCCCCTAATATCTCACGACCTTCATAAAATATTTCACATATAACTCATGGTTCTGTTCATGCAGTACACTTGGCTAACTCGTTAACTTTATTCTTCTTCCTATCATGCACTCCCTCCATCTTTCTGTCAATCTCTCTCTCTGACTCAGTTTCTCCTTTCATTCCATCCTTTTTACTTCCCCCTTTCCTTACCTGTCTCTCTTCTCTTATCCCTGCTAATAATCCCTCTCACTTACTGACTCATCCCATCCCACCCTCTGCTCTTATGACATATCTCTAACTGCTAATCTACCTTCCTTTTTTTCTATCATCTTACTAAATATCACTACAAACACTACTATCACTATGAAAGGCTCACTTACTGTGTCCAAAGTACAAATTCCAGCAACAAACAAAATAGGAAGACACAGAGACAGCTGATAAATCCAGCTCAAAACCTTTACTGCAATGCAACAAAACACAAGCACTTTCACCAAACAGGCATCATCAGGTGTATTACAAAAACACTAACAAACACACCCCTATTTATACATCAAATGTCACATGATACAAATTCAAATTTAAAACCACAAGTTTAAAGACACAACACATATAAAAGACATATAGATTTAATTTAAAAACATACATAAATAATACATACTAAAACTATACTTCCATACTAATAACTACCTTCTTAGGGGTCTCTTCTTTAATTTGGGTAGTAATGGAACTGATTCATTAAGCCCATATCCTACATCAGCCCTAAACCTCACTATCCATGAGGATTCCAAATCCTCGGTCTTAGCACGTATATCACCCATGTCCTACATCAGCCCTAAACCTCACTATCCATGAGGATTCCAAATCCTCGGTCCACATGTATATCACCCATGTCCTACATCAGCCCTAAACCTCACTATCCACGAGGATTCCAAATCATCGGTCTTAGCACGTATATCACTCATGTCCTACATCACCCTAAACCTCACTATCCACGAGGATTCCAAATCCTCGGTCTTAGCACGTACATCACCCTGCCTCACATTCTCATAAACCCTAGCAATTACTAAAAATTTAAAACCATGACTAGAGTCAGTACTCAAAACATGCTTCGCCAATGCACTAACCGCATTACCTTTATTAATGTGGTAGATATGTTCTCTTATGCGTTCTCTGAAGGATGGTCAGTCTTACCTATGTAAAACTTTTTGCATACAATGCAGTAAGCTAAATAAACAATATGTGTATTACATGTAGCTGCAATTGTGAAATTATAACATCTACCTTGGTCGGGATGTTCAAATTTGCAACTGCTGTCAATATATACACACCAGTTGCAATGACCACATGAACATCTTAATAGTAGTACTACCTTTTTGAATTTTACTATTGGTAGTTTTGGGGACTCCATAGATTTTTTGGATTTACATCTCACCTTTGACATCAACACCCTGAGATTTCAAAGTCAGACATTTAGAAAGAATACCTTTGTCAATCAATATTTACACAGAGAGAGTTTACATCCTGTTCTTCTGAAAAGTGGGGTTGTCAAAGGTCAGTTCATACGACTCAGTAGATTGACCACTGAACATTCGATTTTTTTAGAAGAGGTAGATAAATTGTTAAGCTATTTTTCAACAAAGAGGTTATGATTTGAACTGGCTTTGCAAGACAGTTCAGGAAGTTAAACAGCTTAGAGTGACTTCTGCACGTTCAATTTTGGACAATGATGTCACTCTAAGGGTTACATCTCACAGTGTTACAAATAATGGATATACGAATTTTACGTTAGCTTTTCCTATAACTATTTGTAATGAGATGAGTGTAATAAGAAAGATTCTCATGGAACATTGGAAGGTAATAACGGGCAATACAGAATTAGTCACGATTTTAGGTGAGAAACCATTTTTTTGTTACAAAAAGGTCACTAGTATTAAGCAAATTCTAGAATCCAAGAGAAATCAGATCGCAAGTTCAGTGATTTGTTCAGTTGGAAGTTTTTCATGTGGTAGATGCAGACAGTGTAGATACAGGAGTAAAGTGTCTAGCTTAGAATTTAAACATTTAAAAAGAAAGTTTGTGGCTAGAGCGCGATATGATTGTAGTACGACCAATGTGGTATATTGTGCAACATGTGATACATGCCAAAAATTTTATATTGGGAAAATGATTAGAGCATTAAACAAAAGAAGTTATGAGCATAGTTTAGCCATAAAGAAAAAAGATGTCAACAATGCTCTCACTGTTCATGCCACGGAATGTGTTTTGTTTAAGAACTTTTCTTTTTTTTGTTTTGGAAAGGGTCGACACTGACTTGTTCTCTGGGGACTATAAGACACTTTTGGAGTGTAAGGAAAGTTTGTGGAAAATATTGTTAATAGCTGATGAACCTCCTGGCCTCAATGGGGCAGTCAACATGAAAAGTTTTCTGCAGATGGCCAGAATTAAATAATTGTATAAATTAAATTTTTATTTGTTAATTTATACATATATATATATATATATATATATATATTTAAATCATTAGATTATATGTTAAGTCAGAAATATGTACATTAATCATTTGATCAATATTATTTATTTAAAAAAAAAAATTTGAATACAAACAGAAAGGTTACTTTAAGGTTTTTAAATGGAAAGTCATGTGATTTGATATCAAGTGGTATTTAAGCAGTTTGTAATGAATGTAATGTTTGTTCTGATGAAGCTCATGTGCATTAAAGTGAGTGAAAGCGCTTAACAAAGTTACTCTGGTGGTCCTGTGGTTGGATTTATTGTCTCAGTTCAGGTCTTTCGGTGTCATTATTATGTTTTGAGTACTGACTCTAGTCATGTCTTTAAATTTTTAGTATTTGCTAGGGTTTATGAGAATGTGAGGCAGGGTGATATACGTGCTAAGACCAAGGATTTGAAATCCTCATAGATAGTAAGGTTTAGAGCTGATGTAGGACATGGGCTTAATGAATCAGTTCCATTACTACCCAAATTAAAGAAGAGTCCCCTAAGAAGGTAGTTATTAGTATTGAAGTATAGTTTTAGTATGTATTATTTATGTATGTTTTTAAATTAAATCTATATGTCTTTTATATGTGTTGTGTCTTTAAATTTGTGGTTTTAAATTTTAATTTGTATCATGTGACATTTGATGTATAAATAGGGGTGTGTTTGTTAGTGCTTTTGTAATACACTTGATGATGCCTGTTTGGTGAAAGCGCTTGTGTTTTGTTGCACTGCAGTAAAAGTTTTGAACTGGATATATCAGCTGTCTCTGTGTCTTCCTATTCGTTTGTTGCTGGAATCTTACTAAATATGTTTATTCTCTTGCCTCGTAAAATACAACCTAGTTTTATTATTCAATTAAATTAAATATTTAATTATTCAATGTCAGCAACCACTTCTTAACCTAAGCTAACTGTAAAAACTTTTATCTTTTCTCATCTACTATTTGTACTCAGTACATTGTACTATCTGATTGTAAATTATGTCTTTTAAATTGTTTGTAATATCTACTGTACTCAGAACACTATCATTTGGCTGTAAATTATGTCTTTTAAAATGTTTGTAATATGAAGGCCTCTGCTGAAAATACCTTTTACCCAGTCAGACTTCCCCAGTCAACAAATGTCAATAAATGAATACAAATAAATAAATAGAGGAATGGGTTAACTTCACGTAACGAGGAGGAGTAACTGAGGAGAATGGAAATCTAAATGCAGAGGTCAAAGCTAGAAACAAAATGAATGTAGACAACCGGGGTAGTGAACAACAGAAAAATGGCCAACACTGCTTCTATATGGCAGAGTAACCTGAGCAATGAAGGCAGAGCAGTTGAGGAAGCTTGAGGTAATGGAGATGAAGTGCCTGATATGGGTAATATGATGCACAGTGTGGGAGAAAGAAAGAAATGAGGACACCAGAGTTGTAGCCCCTGTTGCACGGAAAGTCAAGGAAAACAATTTGCAGTGGTTCAGTCATGTATAGGAAAACAAAAGATGGTTTGGTAAAGCAGATTTGGGAGGGACAGGAAGGATGAAGGCAAGACAAAATGAAGATGTCCAGCTAAGAGATGCATGGATTGCATGAGAGAAGAAATGGGATAGTCAGACATGTCTGTCAAATAAAGGGGGGGGGGGTGATGATAATATACATACCTCCTTAACATTTTACAAATCCCATCACCCAACACAAGCTACCATGAGCTACTACGTGTTCATATCGTTCAGGTAGAACCTCATACTAAAAGAACTATCCATAGCCAAGTTAATAAACCAATCTTACTCCTACTGCAGTATCACAGTCTTAGCAATAACGTGTATTTATGGCAACAGTATGATCATGGAACCTGAGCAGTTATATAATTAATCCTACAGTGTGACAATAAGTTATATCATTAATATTATACTGTGAGAATAAGCAATGCATTAGAACTGAAATCCACAGTGGAACATCAGTTGCACTATTATACCACTTTATTTTCAGTCACTGTGCATTGTTTTGTAAGCTCCTGACAACATGCTTGGTAAATATTAGCTCACCCTGGTGGATCAGCTGTGCAAATCAGATAAGACCCATTGTTCTAACAGCAGTGTTATCAATTATTTCCGCAGTACCCTCTTGCAACATGTTATGGTTAAGCAGAATGAAGTCAAGATAAATATCATCATACATACATATGATTTTCTGAATCTTTTGAAGAAAACTAAAAGGCAGCAAGTACACTTAATTCTGCCTTCCAAGCAAAAAATGTTTTATATCAGGATAGAGTCCATTGAGTCACACAGTCACAGATGGTGTCCACGGGGCACAGCAGTGTCAAAGCAATCATGGACCCCCATCCAAAATATATATTGGCTTAGCTTTAAAGATGTATTAACTCAGTATTTTTTCAAGTGGTGAGAACAGACTTACTAGCAAGGACTGGGTCACCTTAGGAGATACCAGAGCAAAATTAAAAAAAAAACAAAAAACTGTGCACTTAAAATTCTAATCATGACATATTGTTTAATGTGGAATCAAGCTAAATGAAGGCTAACATCAGATATGTGTATTTGAATGGAAAACAATAATAACAGAAAAATGTACTAAGCCAAACCTTTGTTATATCAAGTATGTGAGATTGTGTGCCGTTGAAGAATCCGTCTTCAAATAAGGAAGGCCAAAGTACTTTATATCTACAGCAGGTTCAGTGACTTTTGATACCTTGGAGGAAGGCTCAAAGTCACATACTCTGACAAGCTGTATGTTAAGTCACCACGAGCAGATATGTACAACACGCACATGTAAATAGAAAAGGTCATCACCTAACCTGGCCAAGTTCTTCATTAAGGTCTGATGTGTTCACCAGTGCACCCTCTTGTATTTTTTCGTCATACATCTCTTCATCCCAGGAAATAAAGAACGAGCCGAAAAACTTCTGCATTTCCACGGTTACATACATGGACACTGGGATGATGAAGTTGAACAAAACCATGAAGGACAGAAAGTCTGTGAACATGTGTAAAAACTGCAAGAAAAAGAAAAAAAAAATACACTTTTAACGAAAAGAAAGCAGCAGAGGTACAGAGGAATGACACTTAGGATCACACTTCAAAATGTAACAGAAATGATTCTATCTGTGTACTGTGTTATTTACCAAAATAGCTGACACACTTCACCAGTACATGGTACATCACCACTTATACTCCAAGACGGGTACCAGCAACAAAGTAGTTCCAACTTCCTACAAAAGCAGCAGCAGTTTTCTTACCAGCTTTTACGTTTTAATATTTTAGTTAAGACTGGGTACAAGGCAAATGAACATGTACTGTCCTGATATATGCAGAATGCTTTCAATGTACTGACATATGCAGAACGCTTTAATGTACATTCCAGTAGCTAACCTTAAAAGGGAAGGTCTTAGTTTTGGATGGTCTTCTTTACATGGCAAGTTTTTACTCAGAGCAGAATGTAAATATAAAATATTCAATAGCAGTTAGCTACATATTATGATTTTATTTGTTGCTTTCCTATAGCATAGTGACCTTCTACACAATAATTTGTTATATGTTTTTTATTCTTTTTTTGTTTGATTTTATTGCAATTAAGTTAATCTAAAAATTGGAAAATGTGTTTATAGCTAGTTTTTAGTTAAAAATCAGTATAGTCATATGTTTATTATTCAGCATAACTATGTGTATGTCAGTCAAATTATTCCACTGAAATAATAATTTAATGAGAACTTTTTCGTTCATAAAATAAAAATTAGGGCATATGTTTTAATTTGTATTGTATGCAGATGACTGTTTATTTTGTATTTATTATATCTAATCATTATGCTTGACTGGGGCGCCTCCTTTTCCTCTGTATGCCCCCTTTCTTTCCATCTCTGTCTTGCTATGGTGGATTTATTCTGAAAAGATTCACACTATATTTAAAAAAACATTGAAAAGCCAGTTAACTTTAACAGTATCACTTAACGTACAGACAGTGGATTTTATGTTACACAATCATGATATACAATACACAAAGAAACCATGAATGCTAATAAACATGAATTAATGAAACTATAAAAATGCACCAATGACTTCTCTGTGATTCCATATATGCGTGTGTGTACAGTATAAGTATATACACACACACACACACACACACACACACACACACACACACACACACACACACACACACACTACTTTAACAGCAGCAGTGTTATACAGCTATGGAGACATTTCTAGATATGCTTTCTTCATTGGTTTAAAGAATGTACTTCATGTGAAATGGTTTATGTTTTTCTGTAATTAAAAATGTTTTTGCTTGAAAAAGTCTGAAGGATAAAATCTCTTCCTTTCAGACTGGAATTATTTATTTTGCCTGGCTTGAAATTACAACTTGTTCCAAATGATTAGTTTTTTTTGTCTGTCATGCACACATCACCTGTACACTGCAAATCTAATACTTTCACTCATAGCAGAAACAAGAACTTAAATCTTCATCAATAGATAGTTAAAGAAGGTAGAGATGCAGATTTGCAGCTTTGGAAGAAAAACTGCAACAGAAACCAAAGACAACCACAAAGCATTTTTTAGCTATGTCACAAACCTAAACAGCAACTCTCAGATCTACTCTGAGCTACAGCATAACGGTTCAAAGTTCACAGAACCAACTGATGTCGCCAATATACTGGCAGATAAGTTCAGTGCAAAATTCACCCCACCCTCACCCGCTAAAGGGCCCATATCTATACCAGACGATAGTGCTGCCCCTAAAATCACAGACACCCAGGTGAAAAAAGCACTCTCCAAGGCAAGAAAACAGAGCAGCCATGGGACCAGACAGCATCCCAGGCTGCATGTTACATGAACTTGAAAACTCACCTTACTACCATGTTCCACCACAGCCTCAACTCAGGCTATGTGCTCACAGAGGGGCACATGGCAACAGTTATCCCACTCCACAAAGGAGGTGCCACCACTGATCCCGGGAACTACTGCCCCATCAGCCTGACGAGCCTCGTCTGCAAGGCCATGGAGCGCAATGTTATGGAACTCATAAACAACGACATTGGGAACCTACAAACACTAGACCTCACCCAGTTTGGGTTCATAAAGGGAAGGTCATGTCTCCTAAATCTGGTTGACTTTTTCGAAATGGTCACTAAAGCAATAGATGAGGGAAAGGTGGTTCACACAGCATACCTTGATCTTGCAAAGGCATTTGATACCATTCCCCACTCGGGAATTATAAACAAACTCACCAACCTAAATATAAACCCCTACGTTACAAGATGGGTTGCTAACTGGCTCTTGGATAGAACACATTCAGTGAGAATAGGAAACGCTAGATCCGACTCCAAATCTGTGACTAGTGGAGTACCATAGGGCTCAGTCTTGGGACCCCCTCCTGTTCAGTATCTACTTCTCGGAGGTACAAGCAAACATGGAGGGACTATGGCTAACAAAGTTCGCAGATAACTGCAAACTGGGTGCCATAATTGAGACTCCTACTGACGTACACATCCTTCAAAAGGGTCTCACGGATACAGATACGTGGTGCCAAAATCATGGCCTCAAGCTAAATGCCAAAAGGTGCATTGTTATCCCTTTTGGGAAAAAAACAAGTACCAATGAATTACAACACAGGTGGCAGCCCATTTATCGCAGAGGGTGTGATGAGAGACATGGGGACACAGGTGGATAGTAACATCTCCTTCGAAAACCACATTGCTAAAGTGGTTAGAAAATCCTTCTACATGGCCCACCTTATCACAAAGGGGTTTGCATCTAGGAATAGAGAAGTTATTGTCCCCCTCTACTCATCTCTCATTAGACCCATTATTGAATATAATGCCCCGTTCAGGATGTACCTTACAAGACATCTACAACAACTGGAGAGGCCACAAAAGTACCTCACAAAGAGGGTAACAGGCCTTAAACAGATGCCTTATGCCATGAGGCTAAAAAACTCAAACTGTACTCGGTCGCGTACCGGCTACTCAGAGGTGATCTCTGCCTGACATACAAGGCAATGTCAAACCCCGAATTGCTAGAAATGCTCCACCTAAGGAAAACCCAATCCACCAGAGCTACACGCTCAAGGGACATAAACCTGACATCAACAATAAACATGACTTGTTGGAGGGATAGATTCGTGTCCCAGAGGCTCCCCTTGCTCTGGAATAAGGTCCCCATATATGTGAGGCAGAGCTCCTCATTAGCGCTCTTCAAGAGGAATCTTGATGAGAGGATGGGAAACAGGAAATTCACCCCGGGAATCACTTCTGTGGCCCTGCTTGACATAGGCGCAGGTAACTCCACGTGGGAGGGAGGCAAAAGCAGAAACATTTTGGCTAGGCTTAATTATGCCCTAGGGCCAATAGCCTAGTACCTACCTATGAACCTATGCAGATTTATCACACACCTCAAACAGACTTCCCCTGCAAGTTATTCAATGTGACTCACTAGCATCCATCATATGGAACATAGATGACTGCATCGTTTCCACACATTTACACCAGGATTGACTGCCCTAGCCCTCCCTGAAAAAGGGGGGGGGTACGGTTTAAGGGTGGGAACTAGCATACAGTTCTAAGACTAAGTTTCCCTGAGACATCTATGACTCTATGAAAACTACTTACAGGCATCTACTGTTATCCCATATAGCTCTACCTCAAGCATACCTCTTAACTGTACACATTTTTACAGAATTTCCAGATATTTTTGTTGTATTTTTGGTCTGATCCTCAAAAAAATTGTCTTTTTTTGGCAAAATCACTGAAGACTGAAATCACTAAATAATGACATACATTTGAGTTTCAGACTTCATATACTTCTAAAAACGTATGTTAACATTAATTGTTATTTTAGCAACTTTCTAAGTTTATATGAGCAATGTTTAAAATCTGCCCCTATTTTTGGGCCTTTGTCCCCCCATTATTACATGCTTTGTCCAGATTTCTTGTGTTAAGAGGTTGAGAGGTACGACCGCAAGGTTAATAAATGTCAGCCTGTCACATTTATCAGCATAAATGCCCTACCATTTAAAGCTGATGACACTATTAGTAAACTAGGTGTCACCATCGACAATAATCTGAACTTCGACATCCATATCAACAATACTATACAGACTGTCAACAAAAAAATCGGCACTCTCTATAGGATTAAACCCTTCCTTTGTCCTACTGCCAAAACTACTATAGCTCACACTCATTTGATCTCAACACTCCTTTACGCTTCTCCTATTTTTACTAATCTACCCAAGAGTGCCTTCAGCAAATTGAAATCATCCTATAATAACATTGCAAGATTTGCAACAGGAAACCCATTTAGAACACACCATTGTATAAATCTAAATCAGCTACTATGGTTAGAACTACAACACCGGATTAAATTTCACCAACTAACCATTGCCCACAACATTCTTTACAAACCTTCTAATACCCCTAGTTTATTTAGCGTCATTACCCCCTTTAAAAGTCTGAAGTCTCTACGGCTCCTCACACAAACTTCTTGTACACACCTCCAAATCTAATAATAGGGTTGGGGATTCTCTCTTTTCTTATACTGTAGGTAAATCCTGGAATCTTCTCCCTAATGACCTCTCCTCACTTACTTCCTTATCACACTTCAAAAATAGACTTAAATTTTACCTTAAATCATACTGGCTATGCCCCTGTACCAAACCAGACTAGTCATCTATCTCTTTACACTTGACCTTGCCTATCCTGTGCTTACTATCCACTGTCACATCGTCCTTCTTACTATACTTCTCTCATGTCTCCCTATCCTGTGCTTACTATCCACTGTTACATCTTCCTTCTTACTATACTTCTCTCATGTCTCCCTATCCTGTGCTTACTATCCACTGTTACATCTTCCTTCTTACTATACTTCTCTCATGTCTCCCTATCCTGTGCTTACTATCCACTGTTACATCTTCCTTCTTACTATACTTCTCTCATGTCTCCCTATCCTGTGCTTACTATCCACTGTTACATCTTCCTTCTTACTATACTTCTCTCATGTCTCCTATCCTGTGCTTACTATCCACTGTTACATCTTCCTTCTTACTATACTTCTCTCATGTCTCCCTATCCTGTGCTTACTATCCACTGTTACATCTTCCTTCTTACTATACTTCTCTCATGTCTCCCTATCCTGTGCTTACTATCCACTGTTACATCTTCCTTCTTACTATACTTCTCTCATGTCTCCCTATCTTGTGCTTACTATACACTGTTACATCTTCCTTCTTACTATACTTCTCTCATGTCTCCCTATCCTGTGCTTACTATCCACTGTTACATCTTCCTTCTTACTATACTTCTCTCATGTCTCCCTATCCTGTGCTTACTATCCACTGTTACATCTTCCTTCTTACTATACTTCTCTCATGTCTCCCTATCCTGTGCTTACTATCCACTGTTACACCTTCCTTCTTACTATACTTCTCTCATGTCTCCCTATCCTGTGCTTACTATCCACTGTTACATCTTCCTTCTTACTATACTTCTCTCATGTCTCCCTATCCTGTGCTTACTATCCACTGTTACATCTTCCTTCTTACTATACTTCTCTCATGTCTCCCTATCCTGTGCTTACTACCACTGTTACATCTTCCTTCTTACTATACTTCTCTCATGTCTCCCTATCCTGTGCTTACTATCCACTGTTACATCTTCCTTCTTACTATACATCTCTCATGTCTCCCTATCCTGTGCTTACTATCCACTGTTACATCTTCCTTCTTACTATACTTCTCTCATGTCTCCCTATCCTGTGCTTACTATCCACTGTTACATCGTCCTTCTTACTATACTTCTCTCATGTCTCCCTATCCTGTGCTTACTATCCACTGTTACATCTTCCTTCTTACTATACTTCTCTCATGTCTCCCTATCCTGTGCTTACTATCCACTGTTACATCTTCCTTCTTACTATACTTCTCTCATGTCTCCCTATCTTGTGCTTACTATACACTGTTACATCGTCCTTCTTACTATACTTCTCTCATGTCTCCCTATCCTGTGCTTACTATCCACTGTTACATCTTCCTTCTTACTATACATCTCTCATGTCTCCCTATCCTGTGCTTACTATCCACTGTGACATCGTCCTTCTTACTATACTTCTCTCATGTCTCCCTATCTTGTGCTTACTATCCACTGTTACATATTCATTCTTACTATACTTCTCTCATGTCTCCCTATCTTGTGCTTACTATACACTGTTACATCGTCCTTCTTACTATACTTCTCTCATGTCTCCCTATCTTGTGCTTACTATCCACTGTTACATCATCCTTCTTACTATACTTCTCTCATGTCTCCCTATCTTGTGCTTACTATCCACTGTTACATCTTCCTTCTTACTATACTTCTCTCATGTCTCCCTATCTTGTGCTTACTATCCACTGTTACATCTTCATTCTTACTATACTTCTCTCATGTCTCCCTATCCTGTGCTTACTATCCACTGTTACATCTTCCTTCTTACTATACTTCTCTCATGTCTCCCTATCTTGTGCTTACTATCCACTGTTACATCTTCCTTCTTACTATACGTCTCTCATGTCTCCCTATTTTGTGCTTACTATCCACTGTTACATCTTCCTTCTTACTATACTTCTCTCATGTCTCCCTATCTTGTGCTTACTATCCACTGTTACATCTTCCTTCTTACTATACTTCTCTCATGTCTCCCTATCCTGTGCTTACTATCCACTGTTACATCGTCCTTCTTACTATACTTCTCTCATGTCTCCCTATCTTGTGCTTACTATACACTGTTACATCGTCCTTCTTACTATACTTCTCTCATGTCTCCCTATCCTGTGCTTACTATCCACTGTTACATCTTCCTTCTTACTATACTTCTCATGTCTCCCTATCCTGTGCTTACTATCCACTGTTACATCTTCCTTCTTACTATACTTCTCTCATGTCTCCCTATCTTGTGCTTACTATCCACTGTTACATCTTCCTTCTTACTATACTTCTCTCATGTCTCCCTATCTTGTGCTTACTATCCACTGTTACATCTTCCTTCTTACTATACTTCTCTCATGTCTCCCTATCTTGTGCTTACTATCCACTGTTACATCTTCCTTCTTACTATACTTCTCTCATGTCTCCCTATCCTGTGCTTACTATCCACTGTTACATCTTCCTTCTTACTATACTTCTCTCATGTCTCCCTATCCTGTGCTTACTATCCACTGTTACATCTTCCTTCTTACTATACTTCTCTCATGTCTCCCTATCTTGTGCTTACTATCCACTGTTACATCTTCCTTCTTACTATACTTCTCTCATGTCTCCCTATCTTGTGCTTACTATCCACTGTTACATCTTCCTTCTTACTATACTTCTCTCATGTCTCCCTATCTTGTGCTTACTATCCACTGTTACATCTTCCTTCTTACTATACTTCTCTCATGTCTCCCTATCTTGTGCTTACTATCCACTGTTACATCTTCCTTCTTACTATACTTCTCTCATGTCTCCCTATCTTGTGCTTACTATCCACTGTTACATCTTCCTTCTTACTATACTTCTCTCATGTCTCCCTATCCTGTGCTTACTATCCACTGTTACATCTTCCTTCTTACTATACTTCTCTCATGTCTCCCTATCCTGTGCTTACTATCCACTGTTACATCTTCCTTCTTACTATACTTCTCTCATGTCTCCCTATCTTGTGCTTACTATCCACTGTTACATCTTCCTTCTTACTATACTTCTCTCATGTCTCCCTATCTTGTGCTTACTATCCACTGTTACATCTTCCTTCTTACTATACTTCTCTCATGTCTCCCTATCTTGTGCTTACTATCCACTGTTACATCTTCCTTCTTACTATACTTCTCTCATGTCTCCCTATCTTGTGCTTACTATCCACTGTTACATCTTCCTTCTTACTATACTTCTCTCATGTCTCCCTATCCTGTGCTTACTATCCACTGTTACATCTTCCTTCTTACTATACTTCTCTCATGTCTCCCTATCTTGTGCTTACTATCCACTGTTACATCTTCCTTCTTACTATACTTCTCTCATGTCTCCCTATCTTGTGCTTACTATCCACTGTTACATCTTCCTTCTTACTATACTTCTCTCATGTCTCCTTATGTCTCCCTATCTTGTGCTTACTATCCACTGTTACATCTTCCTTCTTACTATACTTCTCTCATGTCTCCCTATCTTGTGCTTACTATCCACTGTTACATCTTCCTTCTTACTATACTTCTCTCATGTCTCCCTATCTTGTGCTTACTATCCACTGTTACATCTTCCTTCTTACTATACTTCTCTCATGTCTCCCTATCCTTGTGCTTACTATCCACTGTTACATCTTCCTTCTTACTATACTTCTCTCATGTCTCCCTATCCTGTGCTTACTATCCACTGTTACATCTTCCTTCTTACTATACTTCTCTCATGTCTCCTATCCTGTGCTTACTATCCACTGTTACATCTTCCTTCTTACTATACTTCTCTCATGTCTCCCTATCCTGTGCTTACTATCCACTGTTACATCTTCCTTCTTACTATACTTCTCTCATGTCTCCCTATCTTGTGCTTACTATCCACTGTTACATCTTCCTTCTTACTATACTTCTCTCATGTCTCCCTATCCTGTGCTTACTATCCACTGTTACATCTTCCTTCTTACTATACTTCTCTCATGTCTCCCTATCTTGTGCTTACTATCCACTGTTACATCTTCCTTCTTACTATACTTCTCTCATGTCTCCCTATCCTGTGCTTACTATCCACTGTTACATCTTCCTTCTTACTATACTTCTCTCATGTCTCCCTATCCTGTGCTTACTATCCACTGTTACATCTTCCTTCTTACTATACTTCTCTCATGTCTCCCTATCCTGTGCTTACTATCCACTGTTACATCTTCCTTCTTACTATACTTCTCTCATGTCTCCCTATCCTGTGCTTACTATCCACTGTTACATCTTCCTTCTTACTATACTTCTCTCATGTCTCCCTATCCTGTGCTTACTATCCACTGTTACATCTTCCTTCTTACTATACTTCTCTCATGTCTCCCTATCCTGTGCTTACTATCCACTGTTACATCTTCCTTCTTACTATACTTCTCTCATGTCTCCCTATCCTGTGCTTACTATCCACTGTTACATCTTCCTTCTTACTATACTTCTCTCATGTCTCCCTGTCTTGTGCTTACTACCCACTGTTACATCTTCCTTCTTAATATACTTCTCACGTTTCCTATCTTGTGCTTACTATCCACTGTTACATCTTCCTTCTTACTATACTTCTCTCATGTCTCCCTATCCTGTGCTTACTATCCACTGTTACATCTTCCTTCTTACTATACTTCTCTCATGTCTCCCTATCCTGTGCTTAATATCCACTGTTACATCTTCATTCTTACTATACTTCTCACGTTTCCTATCCTGTGCTTAATATCCACTGTTACATCTTCATTCTTACTATACTTATCTCATGTCTCCCTATCCTGTGCTTACTATCCACTGTTACATATTCCTTCTTACTATACTTCTCTCATGTCTCCTATCCTGTGCTTACTATCCACTGTTACATCTTCCTTCTTACTATACTTCTCTCATGTCTCCCTATCCTGTGCTTACTACCCACTGTTACATCTTCCTTCTTAATATACTTCTCACGTTTCCTATCTTGTGCTTACTATCCACTGTTACATCTTCCTTCTTACTATACTTCTCTCATGTCTCCCTATCCTGTGCTTACTATCCACTGTTACATCTTCCTTCTTACTATACTTCTCTCATGTCTCCCTATCCTGTGCTTACTATCCACTGTTACATCTTCCTTCTTACTATACTTCTCTCATGTCTCCCTATCTTGTGCTTACTATCCACTGTTACATCTTCCTTCTTACTATACTTCTCTCATGTCTCCCTATCCTGTGCTTACTATCCACTGTTACATCTTCCTTCTTACTATACTTCTCTCATGTCTCCCTATCCTGTGCTTACTATCCACTGTTACATCTTCCTTCTTACTATACTTCTCTCATGTCTCCCTATCCTGTGCTTACTATCCACTGTTACATCTTCCTTCTTACTATACTTCTCTCATGTCTCCCTATCTTGTGCTTACTATCCACTGTTACATCTTCCTTCTTACTATACTTCTCTCATGTCTCCCTATCTTGTGCTTACTATCCACTGTTACATCTTCCTTCTTACTATACTTCTCTCATGTCTCCCTATCCTGTGCTTACTATCCACTGTTACATCTTCCTTCTTACTATACTTCTCTCATGTCTCCCTATCCTGTGCTTACTATCCACTGTTACATCTTCCTTCTTACTATACTTCTCTCATGTCTCCCTATCCTGTGCTTACTATCCACTGTTACATCTTCCTTCTTACTATACTTCTCTCATGTCTCCCTATCTTGTGCTTACTATCCACTGTTACATCTTCCTTCTTACTATACTTCTCTCATGTCTCCCTATCCTGTGCTTACTATCCACTGTTACATCTTCCTTCTTACTATACTTCTCTCATGTCTCCCTATCCTGTGCTTACTATCCACTGTTACATCTTCCTTCTTACTATACTTCTCTCATGTCTCCCTATCTTGTGCTTACTATCCACTGTTACATCTTCCTTCTTACTATACTTCTCTCATGTCTCCCTATCCTGTGCTTACTATCCACTGTTACATCTTCCTTCTTACTATACTTCTCTCATGTCTCCCTATCTTGTGCTTACTATCCACTGTTACATCTTCCTTCTTACTATACTTCTCTCATGTCTCCCTATCCTGTGCTTACTATCCACTGTTACATCTTCCTTCTTACTATACTTCTCTCATGTCTCCTATCCTGTGCTTACTATCCACTGTTACATCTTCCTTCTTACTATACTTCTCTCATGTCTCCTATCCTGTGCTTACTATCCATCCACTGTTACATCGTCCTTCTTACTATACTTCTCTCATGTCTCCCTATCTTGTTCTCAGTATCGGCTGTTACATCTTTTTTCTTACTATACTTTTCACGTCTCCCTATCCTGTGATTACTATCCACTGTTACATCTTCCTTCTTACTATACTTCTCTCATGTCTCCCTATCCTGTGCTTACTATCCACTGTTACATCTTCCTTCTTACTATACTTCTCTCATGTCTCCCTATCTTGTGCTTACTATCCACTGTTACATCTTCCTTCTTACTATACTTCTCTCATGTCTCCCTATCTTGTGCTTACTATCCACTGTTACATCTTCCTTCTTACTATACTTCTCTCATGTCTCCCTATCCTGTGCTTACTATCCACTGTTACATCTTCCTTCTTACTATACTTCTCTCATGTCTCCCTATCCTGTGCTTACTATCCACTGTTACATCTTCCTTCTTACTATACTTCTCTCATGTCTCCCTATCCTGTGCTTACTATCCACTGTTACATCTTCCTTCTTACTATACTTCTCACGTTTCCTATCTTGTGCTTACTATCCACTGTTACATCTTCCTTCTTACTATACTTCTCTCATGTCTCCCTATCCTGTGCTTACTATCCACTGTTACATCTTCCTTCTTACTATACTTCTCTCATGTCTCCCTATCCTGTGCTTAATATCCACTGTTACATCTTCATTCTTACTATACTTATCTCATGTCTCCCATGTCTCCCTATCCTGTGCTTACTATCCACTGTTACATCTTCCTTCTTACTATACTTCTCTCATGTCTCCCTATCCTGTGCTTACTATCCACTGTTACATCTTCCTTCTTACTATACTTCTCACGTCTCCCTATCCTGTGCTTACTATCCACTGTTACATCTTCCTTCTTACTATACTTCTCTCATGTCTCCCTATCTTGTGCTTACTATCCACTGTTACATCTTCCTTCTTACTATACTTCTCTCATGTCTCCCTATCTTGTGCTTACTATCCACTGTTACATCTTCCTTCTTACTATACTTCTCTCATGTCTCCCTATCCTGTGCTTACTATCCACTGTTACATCTTCCTTCTTACTATACTTCTCTCATGTCTCCTATCTTGTGCTTACTATCCACTGTTACATCTTCCTTCTTACTATACTTCTCTCATGTCTCCCTATCCTGTGCTTACTATCCACTGTTACATCTTCCTTCTTACTATACTTCTCTCATGTCTCCCTATCCTGTGCTTACTATCCACTGTTACATCTTCCTTCTTACTATACTTCTCTCATGTCTCCCTATCTTGTGCTTACTATCCACTGTTACATCTTCCTTCTTACTATACTTCTCTCATGTCTCCCTATCTTGTGCTTACTATCCACTGTTACATCTTCCTTCTTACTATACTTCTCTCATGTCTCCCTATCCTGTGCTTACTATCCACTGTTACATCTTCCTTCTTACTATACTTCTCTCATGTCTCCCTATCCTGTGCTTACTATCCACTGTTACATCTTCCTTCTTACTATAGTTCTCTCATGTCACCCTATCTTGTGATTACTATCCACTGTTGCAACCTCCTTCTTACTAAACTTCTTTCATGTCTCCCTATCCACTGTTACATCTTCCTTCTTACTATACTTCTCTCATGTCTCCCTATCTTGTGCTTACTATCCACTGTTACACCTTCCTTCTTACTATACTTCTCTCATGTCTCCCTATCCTGTGCTTACTATCCACTGTTACATCTTCCTTCTTACTATACTTCTCTCATGTCTCCCTATCCTGTGCTTACTATCCACTGTTACATCTTCCTTCTTACTATACTTCTCTCATGTCTCCCTATCCTGTGCTTACTATCCACTGTTACATCTTCCTTCTTACTATACTTCTCTCATGTCTCCCTATCCTGTGCTTACTATCCACTGTTACATCTTCCTTCTTACTATACTTCTCTCATGTCTCCCTATCCTGTGCTTACTATCCACTGTTACATCTTCCTTCTTACTATACTTCTCTCATGTCTCCCTATCCTGTGCTTACTATCCACTGTTACATCTTCCTTCTTACTATACTTCTCTCATGTCTCCCTATCCTGTGCTTACTATCCACTGTTACATCTTCCTTCTTACTATACTTCTCTCATGTCTCCCTATCCTGTGCTTACTATCCACTGTTACATCTTCCTTCTTACTATACTTCTCTCATGTCTCCCTATCCTGTGCTTACTATCCACTGTTACATCTTCCTTCTTACTATACTTCTCTCACGTCTCCCTATCCTGTGCTTAATATCCACTGTTACATCTTCATTCTTACTATACTTCTCTCATGTCTCCCTATCCTGTGCTTACTATCCACTGTTACATCTTCCTTCTTACTATACTTCTCTCATGTCTCCCTATCCTGTGCTTACTATCCACTGTTACATCTTCCTTCTTACTATACTTCTCTCATGTCTCCCTATCTTGTGCTTACTATCCACTGTTACATCTTCCTTCTTACTATACTTCTCTCATGTCTCCATATCCTGTGCTTACTATCCACTGTTACATCTTCCTTCTTTCTATACTTCTCTCATGTCTCCATATCTTGTGCTTACTATCCACTGTTACATCTTCCTTCTTACCATACTTCTCTCATGTCTCCCTGTCTTGTGCTAACTATCCACTGTTACATTTTCCTTCTTACTATACTTCTCTCATGTCTCCCTATCCTGTGCTTACTATCCACTGTTACATCTTCCTTCTTACTATACTTCTCTCATGTCTCCCTATCTTGTGCTTACTATCCACTGTTACATCTTCCTTCTTACTATACTTCTCTCATGTCTCCCTATCTTGTGCTTACTATCCACTGTTACATCTTCCTTCTTACTATACTTCTCTCATGTCTCCCTATCCTGTGCTTACTATCCACTGTTACATCTTCCTTCTTACTATACTTCTCTCATGTCTCCCTATCTTGTGCTTACTATCCACTGTTACATCTTCCTTCTTACTATACTTCTCTCATGTCTCCCTATCTTGTGCTTACTATCCACTGTTACATCTTCCTTCTTACTATACTTCTCTCATGTCTCCCTATCCTGTGCTTACTATCCACTGTTACATCTTCCTTCTTACTATACTTCTCTCATGTCTCCCTATCCTGTGCTTACTATCCACTGTTACATCTTCCTTCTTACTATACTTCTCTCATGTCTCCCTATCCTGTGCTTACTATCCACTGTTACATCTTCCTTCTTACTATACTTCTCTCATGTCTCCCTATCCTGTGCTTACTATCCACTGTTACATCTTCCTTCTTACTATACTTCTCTCATGTCTCCCTATCCTGTGCTTACTATCCACTGTTACATCTTCCTTCTTACTATACTTCTCTCATGTCTCCCTATCCTGTGCTTACTATCCACTGTTACATCTTCCTTCTTACTATACTTCTCTCATGTCTCCCTATCCTGTGCTTACTATCCACTGTTACATCTTCCTTCTTACTATACTTCTCTCATGTCTCCTATCCTGTGCTTACTATCCACTGTTACATCTTCCTTCTTACTATACTTCTCTCATGTCTCCCTATCCTGTGCTTACTATCCACTGTTACATCTTCCTTCTTACTATACTTCTCTCATGTCTCCCTATCCTGTGCTTACTATCCACTGTTACATCTTCCTTCTTACTATACTTCTCTCATGTCTCCCTATCCTGTGCTTACTATCCACTGTTACATCTTCCTTCTTACTATACTTCTCTCATGTCTCCTATCCTGTGCTTACTATCCACTGTTACATCTTCCTTCTTACTATACTTCTCTCATGTCTCCCTATCCTGTGCTTACTATCCACTGTTACATCTTCCTTCTTACTATACTTCTCTCATGTCTCCCTATCTTGTGCTTACTATCCACTGTTACATCTTCCTTCTTACTATACTTCTCTCATGTCTCCCTATCCTGTGCTTACTATCCACTGTTACATCTTCCTTCTTACTATACTTCTCTCATGTCTCCCTATCCTGTGCTTACTATCCACTGTTACATCTTCCTTCTTACTATACTTCTCTCATGTCTCCCTATCCTGTGCTTACTATCCACTGTTACATCTTCCTTCTTACTATACTTCTCTCATGTCTCCCTATCCTGTGCTTACTATCCACTGTTACATCTTCCTTCTTACTATACTTCTCTCATGTCTCCCTATCCTGTGCTTACTATCCACTGTTACATCTTCCTTCTTACTATACTTCTCTCATGTCTCCCTATCCTGTGCTTACTATCCACTGTTACATCTTCCTTCTTACTATACTTCTCTCATGTCTCCCTATCCTGTGCTTACTATCCACTGTTACATCTTCCTTCTTACTATACTTCTCTCATGTCTCCCTATCCTGTGCTTACTATCCACTGTTACATCTTCCTTCTTACTATACTTCTCTCATGTCTCCCTATCCTGTGCTTACTATCCACTGTTACATCTTCCTTCTTACTATACTTCTCTCATGTCTCCCTATCCTGTGCTTACTATCCACTGTTACATCTTCCTTCTTACTATACTTCTCTCATGTCTCCCTATCCTGTGCTTACTATCCACTTTTACATCTCCCTTCTTACTATACTTCTCTCATGTTTCCCTATCCTGTGCTTACTATCCACTGTTACATCTTCCTTCTTACTATATTTCTCTCATGTCTCCCTATCTTGTGATTACTATCCACTGTTACATCTTCCTTCTTACTATACTTCTCTCATGTCTCCCTATCCTGTGCTTACTATCCACTGTTACATCTTCCTTCTTACTATACTTCTCTCATGTCTCCCTATCCTGTGCTTACTATCCACTGTTACATCTTCCTTCTTACTATACTTCTCTCATGTCTCCCTATCCTGTACTTACTATCCACTGTTACATCTTCCTTCTTACTATACTTCTCTCATGTCTCCCTATCCTGTGCTTACTATCCACTTTTACATCTCCCTTCTTACTATACTTCTCTCATGTCTCCCTATCCTGTGCTTACTATCCACTGTTACATCTTCCTTCTTACTATACTTCTCTCATGTGTCCCTAGCCTGTGCTTACTACCCACTGTTACATCTTCCTTCTTACTATACTTCTCTCATGTGTCCCTATCCTGTGCTTACTACCCAATGTCACATCGTCCTTCTTGCTATACTTCTCTCATGTCTCCCTATTGGGCACCATTACATTTCTCCTTATATACCTTTTTTTTCTAATAAATGCTTAGTAAAATCACTTCACAACTAACTTCCTTTCTCCACTATTGTCTTTACCTGTACTTAGTCCCTGTACCTTCTTTTTGCACTGTTTATGACTCTTGTCCTCTTTATATGCCCAGTGCTAACCTCTATGCCTTACTGCATATATTACCATTGTACAAACCCAGTGCTAACCTCTATGCCTTACTGCACATATTACCATTGTACAAACCCTGTGCTACCGTCAGTGCCTTACTGCACATGTTACCATTGCTGGGTTATTTTTATTATATTTTTACTATTTTTGCTATTTTTTTCTTACAAATTATTTTGCTTTTTGTAGTTTGTAATTTGGTATTTGTATTTTATTCATGTCTTGGAGCTTATCTCCCCGGGCCTCTACTGAAAATGGAGAAATATCCAGTTAGGCTAGCCCGGTCAACATATGTAAAATAAATAAAATAAGCAAATCTAAGCAACAGCAATGAAGTCCTGACAAACATCCCAAAAGAAAACAAGATCACTTCCAAAGTAGAGCTTACTGCAGAGGGTGGATGTGACTGAGATCTCAAGATAGGCACAATAAAGGAGGAAGAGACCAAGATGGGAAACATCCTTAACTAATGTGCACACCACGGGTAACCTTCAGTTTACTGTTCACATCCCCAACCCGCAGTTTACCGACACTTCAGATCATTGACATTTGGAAAGCTGATGTTTCCCGTTTGGTAAGTAACCGTTTGGCCATCTACTTGAACTCTGTCCCTTACCCCCGTGGTAGTGCGTTCTTGGAGTTCATATATTTAGTAAGGGGGGTGGCCAAGTGTTTACTTACCTCACGGGAAACGTTGAGTTTGTGAATGTCGGTGATCTGATGTGTCAGGGAAGTGGACGTTCGGTAAACTGAAGGTAACCGACACACCACAGCTTATGTATGCAGAAGTGTGACATTTAAACAAAGAAAACAAGTATAACACAACCTGCAGACAGGCTCAATCCAAGTATGGCACCTGCATGACTGACTGAAAGGCCAAAAGCCCTGCAAGCAGAAAATGACTACAGTACAGACCACATCATACTGGCAAAGACATGCAAAAGAAATTCAACATTAAGGTCCTCTGATTGAAGAGGACTTAAAATAGGTCTTTTACTGATCTTCAGTACAACGGTGAGAAAGCCAACGCTTGAGGACAAATGAGAAAGAAAGTCCAGGAAATTAAAGTTTATTAACCACACAAGGCCTGAATGGGTAGCCGTGTAGTCCTTAAGTGGTTCTGTGCTTTTCTTTGGGAATCTGGAATTGAGTTCTAAAGTAAAGATTCCAAAAGGATACTTATCGGCTATTTTCAGGATGGCCTAGTGAACACATTTCTCTGTGATAAAAATCTGCTTATCCAGTAAGGTGGACCATGCACTATGTACTATGTCCTTGCTCCTATCATTTATTTATAAATTAAAAAAAATAGATCATATTCACAATGTCTGCAGTATGTTGTACCACAGACTCTCAGTGACCTTATTACCCTTGCCAGTAGATCTGTCCAGCTATGCCAAATTCAGTAAACTACAGTGATCTGTGACACCAGTACTGTCCAAAACAGCAAAAATCTGTTCCTTTGCTGTTTAATTTGCTTACAACTTATAGTTTCTCACACACACACACACATATATATATATATATATATATATATATATATATATATTTATATATATATATATGTATATATGATTTTATAAACTCTTGTTGGTTTATTATCAGTACTTGCCATTCTCTGTGCTACTACTAAAAATATGATTTTTTTCATCCAGGCTATGGCTGCAAATGGTCAATACTGATCAGTGCATTACACAAGTAAACAAGGAAACAAATAAATACATACATACTCTAATGTTGTGCAGTCTTGCATGAGACAACAGCAAAAACGCAATGCAAAAGCTGAAAAATATAACTAGTAACGATCATTTATAGAGTCTAAACGGCTATCAGTCAGGAGAAAACATTTCAGTTTAGATCGTTCCACAAAAGTGAACACATTATCTCTAGATAGTATGTCAGAAAACAGCAAAAATATCTCCCCACCAGGTGGCAGCAAATACCAGCATATATCCAAGCACTACAATTTGCTCTGGTTGCCAACACTGAAGGTAATAAAAGGACAAGCTATCTTAATGTTACCGGACAGTGGATAAGGCACTGCTTCCTTCTTCTCTCCATATCTCTCATCTCTCTGTTTTTTTTTTTTTTATTCTTTTTATTTTTGGCTACTTGCTCATTTCCCCAGACTGATTAAAGAGAGTTAGACCTTCTCGAATAAATTTAAAATCCCCAAAAGGATACTTTAAGTTAAACAGTGCATACTACATTACATTGAGTAGTTATTTCCATCTTTTGAAGTTTAAAAAAGATTACATAAATGAAAGATTACAAGCTGTACAGAATACCTAATAATTCTTACAAGGCAAAGCAGAAGGACATCTTGAAAGGAATGCAAGCAGTACTTGTTAAAACAAACTGTCTTTTGGCAAAGGGGCCAACTATCATCTGTACACCAAAGGGAAATCCACTTACAGTTTAGGCAACCTGATGGACATAAGGCATCCTCTGAAATGTTCCTCATCCTGCTAGAGCAATGTATTTTGACTTCACAGTGGTTGTGCTACTTTCTACCCCAGAGCTCTAGAATTTTGGGTTTGATTCTCTATGATCTGTGTGGAGTTTATTTTTTTGCAGTCCGTTCACAGATTTTCTCCTGGTACTCTCCAGTTTTCCCCATCTCTAAGCAAATTTATTTGGCATTTATACTGGCAACATTAAGTAATTCATTCTTTCTACAATTACCTGCTACATCAATTTCAAGGTTGTGTGTGGAGATGGAGACCATCCAAGAAATCAATGGACAAAAGGAAGAGAAACTAATCCTGGCTAGGATGCCAGTCTATCCCAAGACAGAGTCACTTACAGCATGCACATCTAAGGGCAATTTGTGGGGTCACAAGTTCACCCATGGTACATCTTTGGAATGACAGCAGAAACCACAGCACCTGCTGAAACCTCACAGGGACACAGGAAGGACATGCAGACTTCACACAGAAGGCAATGCAGACCACAAACAAAACACTGTAGGCAGCAATGCTAACCACTGTGCCAATGTGCTATAGTCTACTGGAAAACTGACGACTCTAAACTGTTCATGAATACATACTGCATTTAGCCTTGCCCTTATAGCCTGGATAGTGGACTAAAAGGGTGAAAAGTGGACTACTTTATTTACCCTTTAAAAATAAATTAAACTAGAGTTGATTCAGGCTCAGATATGCCACAATGTCTACTCCTTGACATGAGTTCCTATTGTAAAGGAAACAAAAGAGACAGTAACACGATTTTCTCCTGTTCTCAATAGACCTTGATTAGGGCTCTGTAGATAACGACATTCCTTGCAGTCCTTATTTCTTGAGAAGATTCCCAAAACAAGAAAATACTGTGTAGATGGCAAGATTTATCATGCACAGAGTAACAAAAGACTTTATCTGTTGACCCTCTGCCATGAAAACAAATAGCTGGTCTGTCTTTCTGAATTCTTTAGTCCTATGTAAAAATCCAGAAAAACAGAGTTTTTTTTTTTTTCCTTTGTTTTGGGGGTTAGAGAAGAACACTGGCAGATGGATGGCTTGGTTGAGAGATAATTCAGTGACCACTTCAGGTACAAAAAAAGGAATAATCTGTAGTTGTGGAATATTAAACAGGGTTCCTGCACATCAGTGCTTGTAGTTCTGAAACCCTTCTAGGAAAAGTAACAGCTACCAAGAATGGTGTCTTCCATGACAAAAACTGCAGGGGTGCAAATACAGCTGGTTCAAAGGGAGCTAGGTTCATCTTCTCAGAAATATTTATGGTGAAGAACCCCTTTTAGGAATTGCTTAACAGTAGGCTTGGTCTATAAGAGAAGATCCACTGGAATACAGGCTGAGATAGTTGAAGCAGGGACTTTTAGTGAAGTACAAGACAGGTAGTCCTGGAATATTGTCACTTCTGTTTTCCTTGGATCCTGGTCCACAATGCATGTGCCTTGCTGGGATTAATGTGAAATCAACCAAACTCTCAGAGTCACAGTTTTCAGACTGGGGTGCAGAAGGGGTAATTTATTTTATGACATACTAAGTTGAAAGAGTACTTTCAATTTTTTGTTTGCTAGGCTATGCAGGAGAGGAAACCAACACTGTCTTAGCCAAAAGTAAGCCAGAATTATCATTTTCACCCTTCTTCCTTGATTTTGAGCAACACTCTGAGGATCAAGGATATAGTAGGGAAGGGGAAAATAAATGCCCTGTCCAGACCAGAGATAATGCACCTGTTTTCCAGGCTTCTACAGTTGCTGTTCTTCAGTAGAACTTTCTCAGTTGTCTGTTCATAAGTGAAACAAAAAGGTCTATTTCCAGCACACCCCAGAGCTTGATCAAAGATATTCCTGTTCAACATTCATTCCTGAAGGTGTATTCCAGAACTGCTCAGTCTGTCTGCCAAGACATTTTCTTGACAGGGGATGTAAGCTGCTATAAAACATGTGCATACCTCTATGAAATATCATAAGGATGCAAGGCAAGTTTGCACAGTAGATAGGAGTGAACCCATCTCTGTTTCTAGATATGCCACATATTACTTTAGTATCATATTGCATGACTTGGAGGATCCTGTTGTTGGCCAAAAGCTTGCAAATGCAAGGACCACCACCATCATTTCTTCTACATTTATATGATTTCAATTTATGGTTTGGTCCCAGGTTCCTGAATTTGCAGTGAATCTGCATGACCCTCCCCAAGCCAAGTCTGACGAGTCCATGGTGAGGGTCATAGTGGGCTGGGCTGCCCTGAATGAGATGGAACTCTGTTTTGAGGGAAGAGATCTTTCCTAATACAGAAGAGAACTGGGGTGTACATCTCTAAAGGGTGAGTACTGGTATCACCTTTACTGGCAGGTGCATGTCTAGCAGTGCAGAGGATTAAGGCTATGAGCTGTTAATAAGCTGCTTCTTGTGGTATAGGGTCTGAATCCCTCTGCCTTCGTTTAACTGCTGTGCAACCTTGCGCAAGTCTTTTAACCAGACACTGCTTTGGGGTAGCTAGGAAATGGGGCTATGCTCCTCAATGGTTTCTGGACAGCATGCCTAGTAACTACCTATGAACATAGGTCGTTCAAGGGAGCCATCACTATGCAGGATTAACAAACATTCTAAGAAATTCTCTTGCCAAGGCAGCCTCTTGCTGAAGGATA
Organism: Protopterus annectens; assembly: GCF_019279795.1. Classification (NCBI taxonomy): domain Eukaryota; kingdom Metazoa; phylum Chordata; order Ceratodontiformes; family Protopteridae; genus Protopterus; species Protopterus annectens. The sequence continues at coordinate 674,371,421 of NC_056749.1, read as the reverse complement.
TTGTGAAAGTAAAGGGTCTCGGAAAAACTCAATCTCTAAAATCAAGCCACCTGCATGTTTTTGGGCTTTGGGAGTAAACTGGAGCAGTGGGAGAAGATGCAGAATCCACACAGACAGTGACTGGAAATCAGGATCTAACAGTGGTCCATGACACTGCAAGGCAGAGATCCTTCTGAGCAAATCATGTCTTGTGCATCTACTATGCTAATTCCAGAAAGAGATCAGGATACATACTGGTTAAAACAATTTCAGCAACTCCCACAAAAAATGCTAAACCCTGTGGTGATATCAATTCCCTTGAGAAGCTGGCCGTACAGTTCTCTTGTATCACTGATAGAGGTGAGGCGATATCTTGTCTTACTGCTAAAGTGAATGGAAATTAACAGAATCAATATGCCCCTATTAGCAAAAGATGACCTCTCAGTCGTTAGTCAAAACTGCCAGTACTAATTATCCTGCTGTATTCGCCCTATCTTTATCCTCAGAGTGGCTTCCACTATCTTATTTTATTTATTTATTTATATTTGTTTACCGGGATGGCCAGTTAGGACAGAAATGCCCTTTTTCAGTGGAGTCCTGGGGAGAAAAGCTCCACATATAAGACACTTCACATACGCTACAGAATTTACATTAATAAGAAGTTATGTACCTACCATAACGTTCCATGTTAGTTGTCTTCTTCTCGCCTTCTTTCTTGCTGGATGGGTTCGGAGCCGATCCTCGGCTCCGACTCGGCCAATACTAAAGCTCGAGAGCTAATTCCACCGGCTCGAGGCTCCCCTATATCCCACAATGCTAGGCGGTAACTACTCAGATCTCGTTTGATAGCTATACCAAGCAACCCTAGTCTCCATAGAATGGAGTAGGGAAACCCACCTCAAAACAACCTGCGTAAAAGGTATCGCAGACCTCAGAAAGGAGAAAAAGAGGTGGAAGAATGTGTGGGAATGACGACTTCCCGAGGAAGAACACAAACTGAATTCCTGTCGGTCTGTCCAGGCTTGGGGGAAGGAGGGTGGGACGCAAGAATGAAGGCGAGAAGAAGACAACTAACATGGAACGTTATGGTAGGTACATAACTTCTTAATGTTAAGTTGTCAATCTCGCCTTCATTCTTGCTGGATGGGACCGCGTCCCTAGCACCTTACCCCGGGTGGCCTATCGGAACAGACTCTTGAGAACAGTGGAACCAAAATTGGCTCGGCTTCTGGAAACCATGTCCAATTTGTAATGTGAAATGAATGTATGAGGAGAAGCCCAGGTGGCTGCTGCACAAATGGAATCTATTTGCAGCCTATCCTGAAAAGCTACGGATGTAGCTAATGCCCTAGTTGAATGAGCTCTAGGTCTTGAGGGTAGTTTTTGATGTCTGATCTCATAGATGAAGGTAATTGTAGAGGTGAGCCATCTAGAGAGGGATACTTTAGTAACAACAAGGCTCAATTTCCCTTCCGCATATGACAGAAACAATTGATTAGATTTCCTGAATTGTTTAGTCCTATCTAAGTAATATCTAAGTTGGCGATGAACATCCAAAAAATGTAGCTTTTGTTCCAACCTGTTTGAATAGTTAGGGAAAAAGACGGGGAGATCAATAATTTGGTTTAGGTTTACTTGAGAGGAAACTTTAGGCAAAAAGGATGGATTAGTACGGAGGGATACCCTATCTTTGTGAAACACTAAGTAAGGAGGACGACTGCACAGAGCATGGAGTTCAGATACCCTTCTCACTGAAGTTATAGCTACCAAAAAAAGTGTCTTCCAAGAAAGCAACTTCAGAGAACATGAAGCCGCTGGTTCGAAGGGGGGAAGGATTAAGGATGCCAGAACCAAGTTCAAATCCCATTGAGGCTGGGGATCTTTGATTGGAGGTTTGAGAAGAAATACGCCCCTTAAAAAGGCTTTACAGAGTTTGTGAGCCATGATGCTAGACTCTGAAATGCCAACATGAAAATCAGATATGGCAGCCAATTGAACTCTAATGGTAGATGCAGATGATCCTAAATGAAAGAGTTCTGCTAGAAAGTCTAGAATAGACTGGATAGGTGCAGTAAAGGGATCTATGTTTTTTGATGTTGCCCAAAAAGAGAAGCGTTTCCATTTGCTACTATAAATCTTCCGGGTAGAAGATTTATGAGAGGCTATCAAGATATCTCGGACCGAGCGAGATATTGAGGGAAGCCTGGCTAAGGTTGGAATCGGAGAAACCACGCTGTGTGGTTTAGAGAAGGCAGAGATTGGTGCAGCTGACCCGATTGGTGGGTTATCAGATCTGGTACTGGGTCCAGATGCCAAGGCTGCTCCAAAAGGTAACGATGAAGAAACGGAAACCATATTTGTCGAGGCCAGTAAGGGGCAATGAGGATCATTGTCACTCTCAAGGCGATGGCTTTCTGAATTAGTTGAGATATCAGTGGGAAGGGGGGAAAGGCATATAGAAGTCCCCGGGGCCAATCGTGGACTAGAGCGTCTCTGGTGGGATGGCCTGGTAACGGGAAGAGAGTGAAGAAGTCGTGACACTTGCTGTTTTGGGGAGCAGCAAAAAGATCGCAGCAAGGCTGGCCCCATCTTAGGAATACTTCTTCTAGAACTGATTTCTTTAGAGACCACTCGTGGGGCATGAGAATTGCCCTGCTCAATTTGTCTGCAATAACGTTGGATTTCCCAGAAATGTGCGTTGCTATCAGAAAACACTGAGAAGAGATCGCCCATTGCCAAAGTCTGAGTGCCTCTGGACATAAAGGGTATGATCTGGTTCCGCCTTGTTTGTTGATGTACCACACTACGGACATGTTGTCTGTTTGAATTGCAATAGTCCCAGTGGGAAGAGAGTCGTGAAGAGCTTGCAACGCTAAAAGCACTGCTCTCATCTCTAAGACGTTTATGTGCAAGTGGCACTCGAAAGGTTGCCATGTGCCTTGGACTTCCCTGCCCTAATAATGCCCCCCCACCCGATCAGGTAGGTGTCTGTTGTCAACGTGGCGTCTGGGGGGGGGGAGTGAAGGGTCTTCCTCGGAGAAGATGAGGTGATGTGATCCACCAAGACAGTTGATTCTTGCATGATTGAGTTATCAATATGGTATGGGACATCGGGAGCTGTTAAAAGGACCATTGAGTAAACAGCATCCATTGGAGGATCCTCATGTGAAAGCGAGCTAAGGGGAGAAGGGAAATAGCTGCTGCCATGAGTCCTAACACCTTCAGAACTAGTCTGGCTTTGACTTTGTTGCATTGTAAGAGAAGGGAAACTTGCTTTCGCATGTCTGACACACTCTGCTCTGTGAGTCTGGCTGAAAGATTGAGTGTGTCTAAGGTGGCGCCTATAAAGGTAATAGATTGACAAGGCGACAAGGCAGATTTTTCGAAATTTATCGAAATGCCCAGAGCTTGGCAAGATTGGATGGTGAAGTCCCTGGATAGAAGAAGCTGATATCTGGTGGTGGCGGTAAGGAGCCAGTCGTCTAAATATGGAAACACCTGGAATCCTTGACGTCTCAAGTGAGCCGCGACCACTGCCATGCATTTGGTAAACACATGGGGGGCTGTAGTGAGACCAAAGGGCAGGGCCCTGAACTGTAGTGACTGGCTCCCAGCCTGAAGCGGAAATATCTCCTGGAGTGTCTGTTCATCTTGATGTGGTAGTACGCGTCCTGAAGATCTATCGAGCACATCCAATTGTCCTGACCCAAGAAGGGTAGAATGGACTGTAGCGTGACCATCCGGAATTTTGTTTTCCTGACATACTTGTTTAAGTAGTTGAGATCCAGTATGGGTCTCCAGTCCCCTGTTTTTTTTGGTACCAAAAAGAATTTGGAGTAACCTTCCCCCGACTGCCTCCGAAGGTGGACAGCCGGACAGCCCCTCAGGGATGCTGAAAGGGTTTTGTCAGAGAACATTTCTCTGCTACCCTGGTTTTGAGGACCTCCTCTGCCTCTAGGGCGGCGTCTATTATTATTCCCCCCTCTGCCTCTAGAGGGGAATCGACCTTGTGCATCAGATGAGACTCCCTGGGGTTGTTTGCGGAACCACATCTTTCCTCCCCTCTGACCTTTGGGATAGGGTCTAGAAGGGGTAGAAAAACGGACTCCTACGGCAGAGAGAGTCTTACCTTCTACCTCGCACCTGGTCAATGTATCCTTCACCTGTGGACCAAACAAGGATGATCCATCAAAGGGAGAATTGGTGAAGGACGCCTTGAAAGGGTCCGCAAAGTTGCATAGCCGCATCCAGGCGTGACGTCGTAAGGCAACATGTGCCTGCGGCTCTACTCGCCCCATCTGCAGCATATGAGACCAGCCACATGGAGGAGTTAACGATGGAATTCAGGGTTGCCAACTGGGAGTTCATTGTGTCTTTGAACCCCTCAGCTGTAGGATCCTTTATCAGTTCACCCATATCCTTGAGTAAATCTCTCTGGAGACGAGTGAAGTGGCATAAGTAATTCAGCGAACGCATTGAAAAGGTCGCTGATGAGAACATCTGCTTGCTGTACCTGTCCATGGTCCTAGATTCCTTATTAGGAGGATGGACAGGAACCGAAGGATCAGCTAACTTCTTCTTAGTGGCCGCAGCCACCACCATGGCATCAACAGGGACACCTTTGGATAAAAAATCTTTATCTCTAGGGGCAGTAATAAATTTAGATGGTCTCCTCGGGTGGGTTCCACTGAATCAGGAGCCGTCCAAGCCTTCCTTGCCACCACTTCCATAAGGGGGTCAAAGGGAGGGGACACCCAGGAGGTAGAAGGGCGAGAGCCAAACGCCTCAAGATACACTGACTCATCCTCCGAAGGGTTAAGGGCTGGCCAGTTCCCCCTCTGTTTGAGGATCTCAAGGATGTCAGCAAAGGAGACATCCTCAGAGGGGGATCAAGGGGAACCTTCAGATTCCTCTAAGTCAGTGTCAGAGGTGATAGACTCAGGGGAGTCAATGTGCTTCCTCTTGCACTGCCTCTTCCTAGGGGGATCTCCTACCGGGTCAGGAGAGGCCTCGGAAGAGGAGGAAATTCCCAATGGGGAAACTTGAGGAGTTGGCTCTCTGCGGTCTAAGACAAGGGGGTGAGTAGAAATCACCACAGGCACTGCAGATGGGAGGGGGGCTGAAGGAGCCGACTGTGGGGCAGAACCTGGTTCTAGCACGCTCCCCAGGCACCCCTGTCAGGCAAGGCCAGAGGCCCCCGCTCCGAAGAGACAAGGACCTCCCCCGGCACCGACAGGGACGGCTCCGAAGCCGATGTCGGAGCCAAACTCACCAGCGCCGAAGCCCCGAGAGGGAGAGCGGGGTCAGACAAGGGTCCGATGCCACTCGCCCCCTCGGAGCCGACGAGGGAAGCTCGGCGCCGAGATCCCTCCAAGGAGGAGATCGGAGCAGATGACGGAGCCGAAAGGGAAGGTATCGGATCCGACGCACCGACAGTCATGGCTCCGACAAGCCCTGGCTCCAAACTCAAAGGAGTCAGAGGAGGAAGGTATTGGGGAACGGAAATAGCCACTGACTGCTGAGTCGGGCTATGAAGCATTTGGGCCAGTGCCTCGGACTTGTGAAGTCTACTCACTACCCTTTGCAAATCGTGGTCAGATAACCTGGAAGACCATGAGGAATGAGTTTTATGGCTCCGTTCAGAAAGAAGAGGGGATCCTGGCGCCGAATGCACGGAGCTGATAGAGGGGGATCTGGATCTCTTCCTAGACTGTGGCTCCGATAAGAGTATCGGAGCCAACGGAGTTTTATCAGCCTCGGCTCCAGCTGGAGCCGAGGTAACAGTATGAGGCTTGGAAACATCGGCTCTGGCCGGAGCCGATGTCGAAGCCGACTTAACCTTTCCAGCAGTCAACTCTGAAACCGGAGCCGACTGTTTGGAAGTTTTAGAAGGCTTCCCCGACACAGACTGAGTCGGGGGGCCTTCAGGCTTTAATAAGCCCCACAAGATTAATTTATTCTTGCGTTCCTGCAGGACTCTAGGGCTAAAACCATGACAAACAGCACAAGAGTCCTGCAGGTGCAAAGGTCCCAGGCAATACACACAAGAAGTGTGACCATCTGTCAGAGACATTTTCTGACAGCACGAGTCACACTTCTTGAAGCCTGAGACCTTAGAGTCTTTTGACATCGTGAAAGGAGTGCCTGACAACAACACAAACACACTACAGACACACCCTCTACTGAAGAAATTATTAAAATATTAAGGCTAACACAAAGCCACAAACACACATACAAGCCCTTAACAAAAAACAACTAATTTAGTCACACTAAAGGACAAGTTAAGGGAAGAAAAGGAAGGGAATATAGACCCGAAAAACAGGGATCGATTTATCTAAATATTAATTAAACTAAAAAGGTTATGGTATGAAACAAAAAGGGGTTAAGAAATACCTATTATGGTAAAAACTCTCACTCACCTGCCTGAGCCGGTAGAAAAGCACCTTGTCAGCTATAGCGGCAAACGAGATCTGAGTAGTTACCGCATAGCATTGTGGGATATAGGGGAGCCTCGAGCCGGTGGAATTAGCTCTCGAGCTTTAGTATTGGCAGAGTCAGAGCCGAGGATCGGCTCCGAACCCATCCAGCAAGAATGAAGGCGAGATTGACAACTTAACATTAAAGGCATTTATTACATATTATTGGCAGCTTATACAATTGGTGAAAAAAAACAGTGCATAAGTAATCATTCTCAAATCAAAGATATTACAGAAGCAACACAGAGTATATACATGAGAACATTCCATAAGAGTTTTCAGCTAGCAAAATTTATATAGGACACTTCATGCAGTGGGTGCAAAGCAGATATATAAATTAGAGACTAGGTACTTAAACTTTTCACACATTTAGGAGGTGTAATAGGTTAGCGATAGGCTATACGAGTCCATACATTATTTATTTTACTTTATTCTCTATGTTAACCAGGGTAGAACATTGTTCTCGTAGACCATTTTCAGGGTAATCTCAGGAGGTTACAGAAAAGAGAGTATAGAAAAGCACAACCATGTGTACATTGTAGAAAATGAGAAAATAAACATAGGCACAACATAAAAACACGACCATTTTTGAACATATGTGTGCAGAGCCATGCAGACAGTATAAACAGCCTAACATATTGTAGACAAGAGAAAATGTACAAATCTGTACAGAACAAGGTAGTTACATTCAAAGACCAAAAAAGTCATTATATTCAATATTTGCAGTGTAGTACTATTCAAAGTGAAAAAGAATTTTAAGGAATCTTAGCATGAAGGCTGAAAAGCAATTGAAAGCTACAAGTGGAGCATAAAAAGAGAACGAGAGACATTGGAGGGCTAACTTCAACTGTCCAACAGTTAGAATAAACTGATGTTTGACATAAAATAACAGAGTGCCACAGAATTCTGAGTGGCCCCCTTCAAATTACGATTTTCAGACTTCAGTTTGCACCCCCCCCCCCCATGTATGTCCTTAATTGCAATTGCTGTTTTGACAAGTGCTGGCCATCAGTACCGTTAGCCTTAAACAGTTCAAGGTATGTTATACAACTACTGTTTCCAGGACAGAGTGATGTATATTTTTCAATGTGAAAGCAGCAAAATCAAACAATTTATTAACTTAGAATCTTATCACATGGTGCGTGTGTGTGGAGGGGGGATGCTCACACCAAATTTACACATTAACCAGCATTATATGAATGAAATCCCTGTTAACAAATATCCTGCTTATGCCACAATCAAGTCCCCTCTATTACAGTGTTAAAGTGTTGCTTCAGCCTCCTGAAAAGCACTGTTGCATCTCTCAGCACCTCTGCAGTGACTCTGCTGCTATAAGCATTTTAATTTAATGATAACTACGCCAATTTGTTACCCTGTACATTCTCTGATACCATTAACAGCAAAGGTCTCATGGTAAACATTTCTATGAATTATGGAAATATAAACACAACATTATGCACACAGATTTAAATCCCACTCACTCACATACAAACGCAACACAAACTAATGTGGTCTGAAGTGAAAATGGACATAAACCTAAAGCCTGCTTGTACACATACAAACAGAACATAGACTAATGTGATCTAAAGGGAAAATAGATACATAGCTAAATACTATTCACACACATAAAAATACAACATAAATGGATTTGATCTGAAATGAAAATTTACACAGGCCTAAATCCTCACACAAATATGAAAATCAGCCTTCCTTATGCAACTTCTCTCTCTGTCTTTCAGCCACTGTCAAACTTGCTTCCTATACTATACAAGTATTTTAAAATTGTACAGGTCATTCTTATCTTGAAATTTTATCGATTATTTTCTTGTGTGTTCTTTGGTCACATCTGTGCAATGTTTGAAATCTTTTCTTTTGGACCAGTGCTTCACCTCGGTTAACAAATTCAAATAAATAAAAAGGTAACATAAACTGTTAAATTCTGAAGTGAAGATGGACACAGACATAGATCCTAGTCATACACGTATACACTTAACACAAACTGATGGATACAACTGGACAGGCATAAATCCTACTCTTAATCACCTAATTCTAATCACATACATGCAAATAAAATATGAACTGACAGTAATCTGAAATGAAAGTGAAAGATTTACAATTTCAAGATCACATTTAATATACTTTTAACTTCTTCAATACTTTACATAGCAGAAAATACAACAGAACGTAATGCTGTGCACTACAAATAAAAAAGATCAGTTGGTAACACTATGAACACAGTAAAGGGCCTAAAACCACAAGAATATATAAGAATGAAAAAATGCAAAAATAAAAAAACAATTATAGAATCAGATTAGAGTAAAATAAATACTAAGGATAATACAGTTGATGGTTTTGTAAAGAAATATTAAGTAATTAATGTGATCAAAGGAAGGTAGATCAGGCAACAGTAAAACCTATCCACATACAATGAAGGATTACAAAAACAGAACATGCAAAACCATGGAGAAAAATCTCTTGGGGAGTATTGCAGGGATTTGTTTTGAGGTCAACTTTTATTTAATATACTATTTTCCAAGTTAAATGTTATATGTTTGCTGATAGCTGCAAACCTGGAGTAGGAATAACTAACCAGGATGATATTTAAACATTCTAGAAGACTCTTAATGATCTAGTCATTTGGTGTAAGATAATCTACGGATTGGCTGGGAAAGTGTTATAAATTGTCAAAATATAAATATTCCTAGGACATTAGGACTGAATTCTACCCTTAAGCATGGGTGCGAGCAGTAAAGCCAGTTCCTAAGGCCAGTGAGATCAGGGCACTCCAAGCAGGGGTGAAGTATGATTAGGGCTAGTGGAGGGGTTGTTGGGGAATGGACACCATTCATGACTGCTCTTCCAGCAATCTCTCTGGAGAGTTTAAGAGTAATGGGAGAGGACTTGATTATCTGCAAACACAAGGACTGAGATAAGATACTGTAAAAAAAACTAAATGGCAGTAACAATTACAAAGAATCCATTGACTTACCTAAAAGACCTTGAATAGAAGATTTATGAGATATGGAGAAAGATTAAGGTAATTATTGCTTTATTCTTTGTAGATTTGTAAGGGGTCATTATGCAAAGGATACTGACTACTAAACATCATGTCACAGTAAGCCTATGAGACAGTTATGTAACAACTGAGACAGAAAGAAAGGGAAAACTCTCTTCTGAGGTCACTCAAACATTATAATTGGAAAATAAGTCTGTCCTTCCTTGCCTGCTCTGTCAAACAGAATAATTTGCTCAGATATATCAGGAAGGCAGGCAGCCTTAAGAAGTTTAAAACGAATGAGACATAATTGCATCATGCTCATAACAACATACTTGAACATATGAAAAAAATGCAGTCTGAAAAAAAATGGACATACACATAAATCTTGCTTGATAACAAAACAAATGCAAACAAAATATAAACAGATGTAATGTGAAATTAAAATGGACAAATGCATAAATCCTAATCTCAATTACACACACACACACACACACACACACACACACACACACACACACACACACACACACACACACACACAGCAAATGGGTACAAGTTCAAGTGAGACTGGACAAGAGGATAAACCCTGCCCTTAATTACATACAAATACATTTTAAACACATGTACTCTGATATGAAGCTGGGCACAGACTCTTTATTAAATATCTGCAAATATAAATATCTGCAAATAAAACTGATACAATCTGAAGTGAAACTAGAAAGACACTTGAATAGGTGCACAGCAATACAAGTATGAAAAATTCTAACCTTGCACAAAACAAACGGCAGAATATTTTACCTGATTAGTATCTTTCTTCACTGGACGGTTGTACCAGACTTCATCAAGGAAAAACTTGGTTTGCCACACATATTTTAAAGTTGTGCACACCACTGCTTTACTGAGCAGAAGAAATAGATATACAAGAAGAAAACTGTTGATGGATCTTAAAAAAAAAAAAAAAAAGAATAAGTATATTATGTATTAGCAGAACATGCTAAAATAATCACTTTAGCAGCAGTTCTTGACAGGAAAAAAAATAATACTAGGATACACATTATGAAATAATAAATTATACCATGCTTTATAAATGGATAGCTTCACAGACTTGTTATCCTAACAGTACATTTTCTAAGATCAAGTCAGCATTAACATGAAAAACAACTAACCATTGGGCAACACTACAATGACAAATTTCAAGGTTATCCTTAGCCATCCATCCTCCCAAATCCATACCACTGGAGTGTTATCAGCAGTTGTGTGACATAAAAACAAAAAAAGCACAGTCCCTCTACCTCTAGAACTTTGTTTATCAAGGTCCTAATGACACCATTGAGAAATAAATCCGAGAACTGTTAAATATATAGACATAAAAGCAATTTATAGCCTGGCTAACCCTAACTGATGCTGATTCAACTTATTTATTGACTTAGACCCAATAAATGGGCTCAAATCTGTTAACCAAATAAGGGGCAGGCTAGTGGTTCAGTGATCATTTTTTTTTGCTCCATAGCTCCAAGGTCCAGGCTCCAGGGTCCAGGCCTCATGTCATGTCTAGCAAAACTTGCTTGATTGATAAACACAGCACTTTTGCAACATCTGTAACAATAAGAATATTCTCATGTCAATTCATAAGCTAGAGTTTTAAAGACCGCCTTTACAAAAGACTGCTAAAGATATCACTCAAACCATTTTCAACACTGTCTTCCTATGTGGGGCAAAGCAGTCCCCCTAACCCAGTGTAGAAGGGTTAGTGCCTTTTGTATGCCCCTTCTTATTATAATAAACTACCCAGTTACTGCACCTAGGGGGGGGAAGGAGACTTTTCCTTTTGCAGTCTCCACCACTAATGAATGCGGCTTTTGCCCAAGAGTACACGATTGGCATTCTCTTTCGTGGCTGTTACAAAGGTGCATCAGTCGTTAACAATAACATTGTCTGAATTACAGAAAATAACACACACACACACACACACACACACACACACACACACACACACACACACACACACATATATAAATACACTCAAACAAACTGGTGAATTGACTACAAACGATGTAAAACCAAAAAACAAATCCAACAGGTCCAACAGCCCAGTAGTAAAACAAAAAAGAGTTTAATATGAAGTGCTTTTCGGCACTGTTGATACAGCAACTTCATCAAATAAATAACTCAAAGAATACAAAGAATGTAGTAGTAAAGCACAACAGACAAACTTTAAAAGCAGAAAAAAGAACACCTACTTCTATGTACCAAAGGCAAATAACTAAAAATAGAAATCAGCTTAATGAAGACTTATGACAGACCTATTATATAAGCATTATGTCATCCTCAAGTTACTTGCACTCAGCAGACAGCAACCACGTCCAGAATCCATATTCAACAAGTTATATGTCACTACACAAAGGCAATGCCAACTATCCAACTCAGAAGAGTTCAGAGAACTAGCAAACAAACAGCACAAATACAGACACAGCCCTAGAGTTGACAGGCAGACACCACTGTTAAATGAGGAGAGGCAAGGACATGAAACTCTGATACAAATCCACAATGCAATTCTAAAAGATCAAGAGCATTTTTTTTTAAATCTTTTTGTTAACCAGGTTAGTCCCACTAGGCTTGTGGCCTCTTCATGGGAGATACAAGTTGGTATGCACATAACTAGGGGAAATTTGGCCACGGCATTGGGGAACCTCCCTTTTTCTTTGGAGCTATTAGATGGTGTCGTAGGGCTCGTACAGCAGCAAGGAAGTGGCCTAAGGGAAGCAGCAGCGTGCAGGAGTAGAGAAACGCTATGGAGACTCTGGATTCACAAAGTGAGAACCTGTAGAAAAATCTTCTCAACATGGAGCTTCACATGGTGAATAAAGATTCCTGTGTGATGGATGTTACAAATGAGCACTGTTTAGCTGTCTCCACGAAGAAGTAAGTAAGTGGATCTGTTGAAGTGGTAGAGATAACAGATACTGATAACAGAACTGACATCAGGAGGGCTTGCAACTGATGCTCTATTAAAACCAATCAAGCAGGATGATCCGGGTGACAGTTCTGCTCTTTCATTGGGCGAGATGGCAGATAACTTTTCTGAGGTGCTAAGGATGTTAATGTTGAGAAGGAACCAGGTGATGTGGCAGCACAGAATGTAGCAGTTAAAACTTATGCTGCAGTGAAAGTAAAAGATGAAAGTGGCAATAACTGAGGTGTCCAGTTATATGGCAGGAGAAAAAGCAACCATTAAAATTTATGCAGTAGTGACAGCCATCTAAAAAGGAAAACAGCTATAAATTGCAAGTAAAACTTTTTAAAAAGAGGAGAAGACCAAATTTGAGAAGAACAAAAATATATAATAGATATTACGTATGGGACAATTTGGCAACTGTTCTGAGTGTTATAGTTCAAGAAATCTGGCCTTTTATACATACTGGGACAGAAACCTTTTGTGACTTAACATCTGAAATTGATGGACTGTCGATAAATTCCTGGAACTGTGTAACAAAAAGAAGGATATTTTTCCATGGAGCAATTACTTTTTTGGAAGTAACTTAAATGTTAAAAAAAAATGTTACTTTGCAATTTAGAACTGATGAACTGGAAGAAGGGAATGCTAAAAATGCATGCAGAGTCTGTGTCAAACTGTGACAATACTGTGAAAGTTAAAGATGAAAGAAACCGGAGAAAATGGATGGTAGAGGTTGGAAATTGTTTTGAAATGTAAACAAGAATGTGGTGAAACACTTGCCAAGTATTATTTTCGTTTTGGGGGGGTGGTCATAGAGGGGCATTAAGATAAACTGGTCAGCTTAAATCGTGTCTGTTTTGTGGGGGCTTTTCTCCTTTAAGTGAATGTGACAAGGTACAATATAACCAATGTGGGGAGAAACGACATACAGCAAGAAGGTGTGTGCCTTAAAGTAGGTTGTGTACAAAAGGGATACTTTTTGATGGATTGTCAAGAGCAAACAGTAAATCAGAAAGGAGGAGAAGGCGAAGAAAACATACACGAGAAAGGACAAGATGCTGGGGGTAGGATGAACTAGGAGAAGAAACAACTGTAGAAGAAGAAGAAAAAATATGGAGGGGGTAATGAGGACAGAGAGAGTGCGTGCAAGAAAAGAAGTCAGGAAAAAGGATCGGTACTAATATTTTATTTTTAGCCAGTGAAAAATCTGATTGTGAGAATAAAGGATTATTGTATATAAACCTACGCTAAATTATTTAATTGACAAGAGTAAAAATAAGAAAACTAAAATTTAAAAATATTCCCCCAAAACTTGAATGAAAAGCAATAATTTTAGACTACTTCCACTAAATGTGAACGGTATTACTAATACCATAAGAAGTAGAGGGATACTGGAATGGTGTGCTAAACGTGATGGTAGATGTTATTCTGTTAGAGGATGCAATATTCCTGACAAGTGAAGAAAGAATGCAAACAGAAAAACTGTGAGGTGGACATGAAACTAGGGAAATGAGTGGCTGTATTATGTAAAAATCTATGAAAATACTAGATGCGACCTTGGTAAGGATGGGAAGGTTAACTGTTGTGGATGTCAGGTGGAGAGAAGATGTTTATAGATTTACAGCACAATATGCATATATAACTTGCAAGGAAAGAGAGAATCTGTTTCATCAGATAGTAGGCTATGTGGTGGTTAACATGAAAATTATAAATGCAAGGGACTTCAACTGTGATCTGAGGGGAAAATGTAAAAAAAAAAACTTACAACAAGTGATAAAATATGGTAACGGGAGCACTTGGACCTGAAACTGATAATTTTGTATTACTGGAATTTTGGAGGTAGCAGATGGTGATACATTTCAGAACATTTAGCAATATGATGAAGGTGATGTAGGAAATTAAGTATATTAAATTAGCAAAGGGAATAAAACGAATAAATGAGAGACTATGGGGTGAAATCAGAGAATGTGAAGTAATGCAGTTACAGAAGGATCATACAACCACAAAGGACCTCTACAAAAACTGGCCTGAATTGTGGATTGAATTCAAAAAGTATCCATGGCAGGATTATGTAATAAGGGAAGAGAAAGTTAAGTAAGGGAAAATGTAAAGAGATGTATTAGAGTAAATAAATGTATTAAAGAATGTAGAGTATACCAAAAGGGAGCATCATTATATGGAAAAATAAATAAAAGAAATAGAGAAAAAATAAGGCATTACTGTTTAGGTAGAAATATTATTTACAAGGGAGCAGGGAAGAGGTATCGCCATATCTGGGTAAAATAGTAAAGGAGGATATTAGTATAATGAGGGAAATGAAAACTGGAAAATGGACGTAAAAAGAACACAAGATCAAATTAGGAGTACTGCAGTACAATATGTGGAAAATATGTAGAAGACTAAAAAGAAAGAAAATAAGAGAGAATGGGAAGTAAACAAATGTCCAGAACTAATTAAAGAAATGTTTGAACAAGAAATTATTATTAATGAATTGGATGAAGTACTTGGGAAAGTAAATGTTGCTTCAGTATCAAGCCCAGATGGTATAGGGTATGGCATGTACAAGAATTTAGTAGATTGGCAAAGAGAGTATTCTGTAAATATACTGAATGAGTGGCTGAAGCAAGGGTTTGTTTTTGAAGTGTTATGTAGTAGAGTATTAAAATTTATACGGAAAAGTGGGAATAATGAAATAAAAATCAGAGACACATCACACTAAACACAGGTTATAACATTTTATGAGAATAATACAGAGGAGAATAGAAAGAAAGATGAGAGATACCATGGACAAAAGTATATATGGTATAAAAGGGAAGGGATGTCAAGAACTGTTACTGGCTGTGAGAGAAATTGTGGATGATATTATAAGTAAAAGGCAGGGTGTGAAACTTATGGTAGGTGATATTAGCAAAGCATTTGATATAGTCGGACATGATGCTTTATTGGATGTTATGGAGAACTATGGAATAGGTAACAGAAATAGGAGAGTGTGGATGTCAGCATATCAAAATAACAGAGTGAGAGTGTTAGTGAATGGGTGGTTGAGTAAAGAAATATGTATGAAGTGTGGAACAAGACAAGAATGCCCCATAAGTATAATATTGTTTGCACTGGTAATAAATGTGATACTGAGTGAAGTAGCTTATAAAATGTAAGATCTAGACATGTGATGCAAACGGAGATGGGGATTCCAGTAGTTTTGCCATATGCAGAAGACATCGTTGTAGTTGCTAAGAATAAAATATGTATGAGGGACGTGCTGATCTCTCCAAACGGATGTTTAAAGGAAATGGGAATGACCATGAATAAAGATACAAGTAAGGGTTTGGGAGATGTGGTGAAAATTGGGGCATACATTTTTCAGTGAATGGGGTATATTTTCTAGGGATAACATTTTGGAAAAAAATGTACTTATGATGCAATAGGAGGTTTTGATAAAAGAAATTAAAAATCTGTCTTCTGTGGAGGACATATATATTGGCATTCAGGAAAAAGGTTTATCTGGTGAATTCTGTATTAATAGGAAAAACAACATACATGTCAAATGTTTATATGATCTCACAAAAATATGAAAAGTAAATTGTGCAGTTGGTGTTTTCTTTCATATGTGGTTCAAGTTTAAACCCACTGAAAAGGTGTGTTTTATATGAGTGAAGATGGGGGGATTGGTGTTACTAAATCCAATTGTTTACTCTGCGTCTTTAAATTTGTATGGAGTATTAAAGTGGGTAAAGGAAGAGAATGAGAAATTAATAAGTACAAAACGTTCTGGGAGATGATAGAATAAGAAAAAGAGGAAAAAAAAGAATATGTAAATGGAATTAAAAAATATCAAGGAAAAAATACTAACATAGAAAATGAAACTGATGACAATAAAAGAAGGCGGTATAATAATGTAACAAAACTAAATTATATGCAAATTCATGAGGAAATTTACCAGAAAAAAGTGATTAAAACCATTAAATTAAGGGAAAAGTGATGTACCCAAGATAGTAGTGTGTCACGATTTCATTTAGAGACTGGCATTGAACAAGTTACCTCTAAAGGGGAATACGCCACATAAAAAGAAAGGTGAAAGGGTGTGTATATTTGTGGGGAGGAAGAGACAACAGAGGAAATTTCATGAAATGTAAAAGAGTGGTGAAACACATGCAAAGTTGTGTGAATAAATGTTTTGAGAATATTAATGACGTAAACAATACAGACATAAATATAATTAAGTATGGATACTATAAGAAAAAGAAGATAGACTGTGAGGAAGATAAGAATTTATTTTATGTAATATGGGTTACTGGCATGAATGACTGAATGAAATTTTCTTTAATGGAAAATAGATTGTGGCAGATACATTGTGAAAATTTAGATTATGGTTGTGGAAGGAGTAGGGGTCAATTATGGAAGAATAACGATGAAGATGTCATAAGAAAAATGATAAATACTAAAGAAATAGAAATGTGTATATATGTGCCTGTGAATACGTATATTTTTAAAATACATAAATACTGTTGTTTTATGTTGTGTAAAATAAAGGACCCTTACTCTTTTCAATAGGTGCCCTGGGATCTTTTACATCCACCTGGGCTACTACCAAATGAAGGATATCGGACCTTGGTTCACCATCTCATCAAAAACGATGACACACAGAGGAGTATAGCGCCCCCTTCCATGATGCATTCCAATGTCATCATTCAATCTACCTGGTGTGAGAACAGAACCTACAGACTCCTGCACTTCTGAACTAAAGGTGAGTGTGCTACCTGTTGCAAATTTGACAGTTCCAAGAAGATTATTCTGCATGCCTGCAGAAAATATGACAATGAGACAACTACTTTGATTTTAGGAAAGATTGCTTCACTACTAGTTTACATTCTCTGCCTTGCAGAAAAAAAACAAACAAAATACTTAAGCAAAACGGCGCTCAAAATAGTTGGGTATATGTGCACTGTGTGCTATAAGTATCTTGCTGAAAAACATTTCCCCTGATTTACTACTCTAAAGGAAATAAATAAATAACTTGTTTTAAAGGGCAAGTCTCATATCAGATAATGCAGGAATTTCATATCTGTGTGCAGCATGACTCTGTCCTTATGACTTAAATGTAAATAATGACATTTGCATGGTAACTAAGGCATGCTTTCAACAGTTAAAAAGTGCTCTCCAAACAGGAAACATGCCTAACAGGTTATGACAGAATAAAAGCACGGAAGAGTTAAACACTCACAAATAATGTGCAGACAGTGGCTCACGACAGAATTCTCACCTTAAGTTTCATGTGAAGAACATATCAGCGGAAGGTGAAGACAAGACTGAGCTAGCTGCCAGTTTCCTACCACATGTACACAAATGGCCAACACAGCAGATGGATTAACCATTAAGTCCAAGTACTTGACACACTGGCATGAAATAAGCATGAACGTCATCTTGTACAGACATTAATAAATAAATAAATAATTTTTCTAATGGCTAAAAGTGAAACTGATAAAATGCTTCTTAGAAACGCAGAAACCGCATGAAAGATTTTTAGTATCATTCAGTGGTACTTAATGCCAGAAACACTTTTGTACGTAGATCTCGTATTTAAATCTCAAATTGTTTCAAAAAATATGTCTCATCCTGCATGACAAAAGTTACACTGTACAATTTTACAGTCTAGGACAGTCTTGCTCTTGCTAGCAAAGTGCTATAACAGCTGAAGTGAAAGTGGTAAATGCAATCACTTTTGGCAAGTGAAATGCTCAGTGACTTTTATCCAAGAAACTACAAAATCATGTCTAGTATCAAAACAAAATAAGTACAGGGAGTTACGACTTGCCTTACTAGCTCATTGAAGTTACAGCTGACAGCACCAACTCAAAGTGGATAACACTTTCTCAAATGATATAAGAATGTCACCTGATCTTGATAAATGTGCAAAATCACATTTAAAGCAGGAAAACTGCAGCAGCAAGAAAACACCAGTTTGGGACAAGGGGAGTGTGAATGTGTATAAATATTTGGGAACTGATGAAAGATCGGCAATAAAATATGAACAAATGCAAACAAACCTCAGTAAGGAATGATCTAGAAGACTAAAATTACTACTGAAAACAGCCCTAACATATAGGAACAAAGTCCAAGCTATAAACCGATCTGATCTGCCTGTCCTAACTTAAGAGTTTTGTGCTGACTGATTTGCCCCATGTATACATCTGCACTTGTGGGACTGCATACATATCTGTTGACCTCACCAGATCCAAATATAGTAAAAGTATTAAAACAAGAGAAGAAGAAGAAGTCTAAGATGACCTCACTGCTTAGTTTACCAGACGCATGTATGTGTCAAGCAGGAATGGATATCAAACCAGTAGACAAAAAAATCAGGCAGTAAATGAATGTGCCAAAAAATGAAATAATATAAGAAGGATCAGATGAGAAGGCAAAAAATGTGGAAAAATCATTAATACTGTTGTAATTACAGAAAACTCCTGGAACAATCTTATATTGATCAGGATTTGCACAGAAATTGTTAAGGAGAGGTGAATTTAAACCAAAAAGAAGAAAGGTTAATATTGGCAGCCCTGGACAGTGGACTACATATGCGTTGGTTTACAAAGTCCATTGAACAAGGGGAGAAACAGACAAATTTAGGTTTTGTAAAACAGAACTGGAAACAGTCACACATCTTGCTGCTGGTTGTGATACACTAATAGCAGAGGGCCTGTACACTGGAAGGCATAATAATGTGGCAAGACTATTACATTAGGGATTGTGCAAACATTACTATACTGAAGTAGCTGAGAAGCACTGGAAACAAGAGCCACAATGCATTACAGAGACTGATGAAGTTTATATCACATGGGATCGCCCATTATTAACAGTTCAGAAAATAGATGGAACAAAACCAGATCTAGCAGTCCATGAAAAGAAGGCAAAAGTAGCATGGATCACTGAAATTTCTACACCCAGTGATTACAGTGTTTTACATAGAGAGAGACACAAAGTCATAAAATACTAGGATTTGCAAGCAGAAACAAGGGCAATGTGGAAGATGGATACCCAGACAGTTCCAATAGTAGAAGCAGCAATGGGTGTCATAAAAAATAATTTATAATCTTATTTATATATACTACCAATACATGTGACTGCATATGAATTTCAGGAGAGAAGTCAATTCTGGGCACACTGCGGGTGCTGCAAAGAGCACTTCTGTTTAACATCAAAGACTGAAACAATGCTAATTTCATGAACTTTAATCATACCCAGTCAAAGACAGTCTTCTGTTATCAGGAAAGTGCTATAAACAGGTAAAGTGAAGCTGGCAAATACAGTCACTTTTGGCCTGTGAAGTGCTTAGTGGGCTTCGCCATCAACATAAAACCACACCAACTATGGGTGAATCCTGATATACCCACACACCGTCATGGATTATTGCTTAAGAACTGGGGTAAAAAGTGTTGTATAATCAGCTTCAGCAGAGAGTGAACAACTGTTGCCTGGTGTCCAATAAGCTAGACGCCTACTGGTTTCATGAACAGTGAGAAAAAGGAAAAATAGAAAAGCAGAAAATGGGGAGGGGGGCTGTACTAAACCAAGGTACACACAAAAGGGAAGCAGACAGGAAGCTGCAGGTGTCAGGAGGTAAGGTGTATTTTTGTGGAAATAGGTCCCTGACTTCACAGCTAGAGAGATGATAAAGGACAGAAAAGGGTGACAATGAAACAAGGGAAGGAAAGGTTGTGAAGGGTAGTAAGCATGGGAAAAATAAATACAAAATAGCACAGTAAACAGTGGTGGGTGTGAGTACACTAACATGGCTTTGAGGTTGGCATAATGGTTAAGGTGTTTACTTCTGAGACAGAATGTTCAGGGTTTGATTTTCACCTGGGAAACTGGCTAGGCTTAAAATGGCCTGTGAGAGCAGCAAGCCTAGTACTTGGCCATGAACATGGGATGGACAGAGAAAAGCAGAGGACAGACCAATAGTATTGGCGATGACAATGTAGTGTACAATGGACTGATTCCAGCACAAAAAGATGGAGGTACACCTGGACTGGGGTTGTGTGGAGCTATGGGCAGCATGCAAGTTACTGACTGGCCTACAGGGACTTTTACTGGTACCCAGCAGATGGGGTAGTGTGGCCAGTGGCATAGATCACTGCCTCATCCCTTTCTCCAGTGGCCTGATGGAAGGGTGCTGCAAGATGAGAGAATCCACGTCACTCCAGGATATACTCCATTCTGGCTACTCGGTGGACTGCATCCCTCTGAAATGTAGTGGTGGCTGACAAAGACTGCTCCTGGGGAAAGATCAAACCACCCTTCTTATGAGAATTCCCCAGCTCTCTCATCCACTGCAGCTTCAACCAGCACAGGCAGCTTCGGAAGTGACTGTGGACCAATATGATCTTAATCTGCAGAAAGGCAATCCAATGGAAAAGGTTAAGAAGACGTCTTACAGATGATACAGTGGTTTACTATCATAATGTCGATGATCAGTTCTAATTTGAACTAAAACATTGACTTGTTTTTTCGAAATTTGAATTTTACGAGAGTGTAAATGTTGAACAAAACCCTGTAATGTTGATTTGGCATAAATCGACATACCGTTTCCACTGCGCCTATCACAACAGGAACAACAGCTCTTATTGTCAGCAGTGCAAACATACTGCACAACACTAGACTTTACGTTTTTGCAAATTATGTATTCCAACTCCGAGATCGCACTACAGTAAGGAAAGTATGAATTTCTCAAACTGCACTGCACTGAGATCTCTGACAGTACTGTGAGTTCATATCAGCAAATGTACAGTGCATTAGCTGATATGAACTTTCCATACGGAGATGTTCAGTAAGATGGACATTCGAAAATCCAAATTTCGAGCGTTCCATCTGCGAAGCATCTCCATTCACAACTGTCATAGTAAATCGATACAGTATATATAGTTCAAGTCAGCACATAATAGTCAACTAGCCCTGCCATGCTGCAAGTCTTTCTTGGCTCATGCACCAGCCAAGTACAGTTGGCCTCTCACACACTCTATGCTGAAAGATAAAAAGACAGATCACTAATCAGATGCAGATGCCAGTGAGATAGGCTAAAAAACAGAGTAAAGCTACAATCCACATCTAAGTACTAGACAGTTGGATAGATGGTATGTTTTTCCCACAGCTTCACACCAGAACAGCTACGTGCAGTTTCCCACAACATGTACCAATGTCACAACAATATATGTACCACCCATCAACATTCACAGCATGGATAAAGTCTCCTAGTACCCCAACTGCTATGTCCGGGGAACTCTCAGAGGGAACATCTTGCTATGGATAACAGTAACAATGCATTTTAAAATTACACATTGGATGAAAAATATCCATGCCAAACAGCATACTAGTCAGGGTGACCTTGCCTTATCTCTACTTTCCAGTGGTGCAGAACTTCAACGTGTTAAATTGCACGTCATCATACGAATCCCTGTGCAGCTTACTCGTCCAGGGCATCTCTGTGACCCTGGCAAGGACCACTGCAAGGTCATTTCAGGCATCCACTTTCCTAAATGGACCCAGAAAAAGCCCAGCAGCCACTCCCTGAACTGGCTGTTCAGGATATACAGCATAATTTTGCTCACATTAGTAGAACAGACAGGTGCTCTCTGTGGGGCACCTGTACAGGTAGCCACTGCCGTGACTGTCTCAGGAAAATGGTCACAATTTCAAGATGAACAAAATAGCAGCCTGTGACTCACAAAGAAAATGTGATTTGTAAATTTTGCAGTGCTATCTCTTCTCCAAAGACTTTCTTTTTTTCTTTTTTTTTTTCAAATAAAAATTTTTATTACTGTTTTTCTTTTTTTTTCTCCAAAGAGTTTCGCCCATTAAGGCTCAGCCATCCTGCGCATGCTCAAAACCAATGCATATCAGACATACGCTGTGAAACACAGTGGAGTTTCATGTCATCTATGTGCTTCACCGAAATGAATCGATTCATACATATCCTGTGAAACTGGCCTCATTTGCATACCTTCTATGTAAAATGCTTTATATTTGCACCTTCACCATTCCGAATGCTAAAACACACACTAAAAAGCATCAGCGGAAGCTGGAAGTAAGCTGCTGGCAGAAGAGATGCAGTTTCCAAAGACACAGCCCTGACGATGCCCACTTCTCTGCAGTACTGTGGTTAAATGTGTTTTGCTACAGATATGTGCCTTTTTACAGTGAGTACAGTTCAAGGTGCTGATTTATACTGTATGTATCTTCACTGTGTACTTTTGTGCTGCGTATATATTGCAGATCAGAGTGCATGTGCTGTGTCTTTAAGAAGAATATCAAGGGCTGAACGTGCACATATAAATACCAGGCATGTACTATTCCCAGTACCATTTTGAGAGTGCAGCCAGAGAGTGAGCATGTATGATTGCAGTAGTTAGTTTGCATATAAGTTACTTAAGTTAGTCAGTAAACTATTGTGATGTGTTTGTATATAATAAAGCTGCTTGAACAGAACCCACAAAGACTGTTCTAATGTGTCCAAAGTAGGAGAGTGACATGGGGTCAGAACTGGGATTCCAGAGAATGATATTCAGAGCCATGAGGTGCAAAGATGACAGTGAAGGCAAACTAAGAGAAATGAGCATGAAAAAGAGCAAGAAAAGAACCAAAGTTAATGTGAGTTCACACAAACTGCTTGTTTTATAAAAAAGATATAACGGAGCATTACAAGGGAACAAACCGCATTATTAAAGCGGAAGGCACAAAAGGTTTACTAACTAAGGGAAATGTTTAAAATTAAGATATTTGACAAAACAATTATCAGAAAGGCAAAACACGTATGTTTAAAGCAAAATGAGCATGTTTAGAGTAAAAAGGGCACAAGAAAAGTACACTGGGCATGAAAAGAGATTAAAGAGCAAAACGAATACAATAAGGGCAAAAAGGGCAGATTAAGCATAAATAAAGCAAGGCGACTGAATGTTTTTTGGCAAAGTGCTGTGTTTTGGCATAACTACGACTTTGTATTGCATCAAGGGCATAACTAAAGTTATTTGACATATCTCAAAGTGTGTAAAAGTGCTTACAGAGTATGCTTATTACTGTGTATGTATTTTGAAGAGTTTGTGTGCGAAGAGCAACTATTTTGTGAAGTACAGTCAAAGTATAGCCATTTTGAAAAGTTTCTTGTGCTGGGTGTGTCTATTCACAAAGTGTCACCTTTATAGAGTGTTTCTTGCACTGTAAAGAATTGCCTAGCAAGGTACCGCCATTGTTGGAAACTTCAGTGTGCTGTGTACAGTTTATTTGCAAAATGCAATTACTTCAAAATGTTACTGACTCTGGCCTTCTCTTGCTCAGTTCATTCACATTGTGCAGTTATTTGATATGTTTCTTACTCTAATAAGAGGTGATTTCTTTCAATACAGTAATTTCAAGAGTATTACAGTGCCCGAGTGAACTTGTCAGTTACACAGAGGCTTATTGTGCTATTAGGCAAAGTTACAAATACTGGCATAAATTTCTGGCATGTGTGTATGTGTAGGTGTTCGTACTTAATTGCAAAACCCTATACTGGTATGTGTTAATATGGCAGATGGATTTCGAAAGCCCTTACCACTTGTGTTTGATCAGAATATTTGCAGAGAATTGGAGAATATTTGAGCAAGATTACAATATTTTTATACAAGCAGCTTATTCAGATAGAGATGCAGGCACCAAGGTATTCATTTTACTACACCTAGCTGGGTCAGAGGCCATAGAAAGAGAGTGTTCATTTGTATATGCACCAGCGGTATGTGAGGGAGAAGGTAAAAATCGTCATAATGTTGTATAGGCTGAATCAGGGAAGACCTTGAGTGTTTGAAGTACAAGTTCAGAGAAATGTGTAACCCC
The DNA here is from genome assembly GCF_019279795.1 of Protopterus annectens. NCBI lineage: Eukaryota > Metazoa > Chordata > Ceratodontiformes > Protopteridae > Protopterus > Protopterus annectens. The sequence continues at coordinate 674,347,150 of NC_056749.1, read as the reverse complement.
CACTCAAATATTACATTACAGAGGCATTTGTTTCACATGAGAGAGATCAGAAAGCAGGGGAAACTTTTGCAGCTTACATAACTGACCTGAGAAACAAAGCCAAAAGGTGTCAGTTTGGGGACGTAAAAGATGAGTTAATAAAGGATAGGCTTGTGTGTGGTATTAACAGTGCTGCTGTGAGATAGATCTTGATTTGTGACAGTGACTTAACGTTGAGTAAAGCCATTAGGATTTGTCAAATTCATGAAGTGACAGAAAAACACAAGTAAACTTGTAAGTGACAAGAGCATGGTTTTGGTAGGCTCCAGATCAAAGGTAGATAGCATGCAACACTTGGCAAACAGAAGTAGGCCTAAGCACATGGTAGCCACAGCCCCTGCTGGCTCACCAAGGAAACCACATAGTTTTCCACCAAGTTCTAAGACTAGGTCAGTTAGAGCACCATATACCTCGGTGCAGGACAAGACTGAATCAGCAAAACCCAAGTCTAGCTTTATTTTTAACTGTTGCAAATGTGGTGCCAATGGTGAATCCAAAGAGAGAACTGCTTAGCATTTGGTCAGCAATGTCACAAGTGTAAAAAATGGAACAATTTTCAAAAGTTTTCCAAATCAAGTAAACCCCACACAGTTGTAAAGTAGGGTCACACAAAAAAGCAAATTGATCTGCTTTCTATGTAGCTGGTGTATCAGTAATTGTTGAGAGAGTTGATGCAGTGAATTTATTGGCAAAGAGCAATGTGTTTTGTACAGTCCGGATCAATGGTATATCCACAGAGCTAAAAGTACAAACGGGTTCAAAGTGTAATGTTATATCAGCAAACACATTTGCTAAAGTGAGAACTAATGAGCAGCTCCATGTGGCCAGTAGTGAGAAACTTGTTGTTTACAGAGGTGAAGAAATTCAAACCGAAGGCTCCGTGACGCTTTCATGTTATTTGGCCAAGAACTGTTACAACTTGTTATTCTATGTAGTTCGAAGACCAGTACAGTCTTTACTGGGTCTCAAAGACAGTTTGAGAATGCATCTTTCTTTTACTAAAAAAGTTAATCACAAGTGTATATCCTAGTTCCAAGTTTTCTGATGACAAGCTGGGCAAACTTCCAGTTGTGTATTCCATGAAGTTAGACCCAGAGGTCACCCCAGTAGTCAGACCAGAAAGAAGGGTTCTGATAGCTATGAAGGAGAAAGTTAGGGCTCAGCTGGACAAAATGGTACAGCAAGGTGTAATTTGTCCAGTTACAGAACCAACTGAATGGGTATCATCTATGGTAGCAGCTCAAAAAAAGGCTCAGACGAAATCAGAATATGTATCAACTCAAGAGATTTGAACAAAGCATTGAAGAGACTGCATCATCCAATGCGCACAGTCAAAGAGGTTGCAGGTCTAATACCGAATGCTACTGTTTTTTCTGTCTTGGATGCAAAAAGTTCATTTGGCAAGTGAAGCTTGATCTCAAATCCTCATTACTAACCATTTTTGCTACCCGTTTGGCAGACACAGATCCCTAATGATGCCATTTCGAATAAATTCTGCAAGTGAAGTCTTCCAGTGTGAACTACAGCAAATCTTTTTTGGTTATCCTTGTGCCATAATAGTAGATGATTTACTGGTTGGAGGCAATGGTGAAGCAGAGCATGACAGAAACCTAAAGAGAGTTCTAGACAGAGCATGTGAAGTAAGCTTGAAGCTCAATCCTCTGAAGTGCAAATTCAGACTTCAGTGAGGTGACAGCACCTTCAAGAGACCTGACACATAAAAATGTTGCATGGTCATGGTTAGAACAGCACCAGAAGGCATTTGAAGACCTTAAGCAAAAAATTGCCACCCCACCTACGTTAAGATACTATGATGTGAACAAACCAGTCACTCTTTCCTGTGATGCTTCAAAATTTGGTCTTGGCGCAGTTATACTTCAATAGAGCAGACCAAGTAGCCTATGCATCTAGAACACTTACCCAAATTAAAATGCAGTATGCTCAAACTGAGAAGGAACTTTGGGGAATAGTATCTGCATATTCCAAGTTTCTTGATTATATTTATGATCGAGCCATTCAGATTGAAACTGACCATCAACCTCTAGTTACTATTCTAAAGAAGCCTCTGCTTTCAGTTCCAGCAAGATTACAAAGAATGATGCTCAGATTGCAAAAGAACAACTTCAAAATAGTCTAAACGAAAGGCAACGACTCTATCTGGCTGATACCTTATCCGGATCACCCAGAAATCTGATGGAACAGCTTGACGCAGAGAATTTTGACTTTGACGTGATGGCACTGTGGAATGTTTTGACCACTAGGCTCGATGAGTTGAGAGATCACACAAAGACAGATCCAATTTTGAAAAAGCTCATTCACTACATTAATGTTGGATGGCCGTCAAAGCAATCTAGTATACCACCTGAAGTGCAAACTTATTTCCTTACAGAGATGAGATGCTGATGGAACATGACATTATTTTCAGAGGTCCTAAAATTATTGCCCCTGCTTCCTTACAACAAGAATATATCCAGATTTTTCATTATGGTCATCCAGGTTCCATATTCACTAAGAGAAGTGTGAGAGAACTAGTATTTTGGTCTTCATTACTGAAAGACATTGATAAAGTACTTTCTTCTTGTTCAGTATGCAATAGTACTAGACCGCATTTGCAAAGAGAGCCACTTCAGCTAATATAAGTTCCTGAACTACCTTGGTCAACAGTTGCCAATGATATCTTCGAGTGGGACAATAAACACTACTTAGTATTGATAGACTGTTATTCGAATTGGTTTGAGACTGACTTACTACCTAACCTAATATCCAATACTGTTATTACTAAGTTGAAATGTCATTTCTCAGTCTACGGTAGTCCACACAAAGTTATTTCTGACAATGGTACTCAATTTACTAGTCAGTTATTTCAGAAATTTGCAAGAGAATAGGACTTTGTACATGTTACTAGTAGTCCTGAATATCCACAGTCAAATGGTCTACTGAATGTGCAGTGCAGAGTGCAAAGCAGTTACCTGAAAGGTCAAAGCGTGACTATACTGGTCTTTTTGAATTTACTTAATCTCAGAAACATACCCCGTGATGATGTACTTGGCACACCTGCTCAAATACTTCTATCCAGGCAAACCAGAACAACGCTACATATTAGTTCTAGTTTATTGAGGCCTAAAGCTAAGAACAACAAAACCATCAGGGCTCAATTACTCAAAAAGTGTTCTATCCAGAAGTCCAGTTATGATAAATTGAACAGATTTCTTCATCCGTTGAGTGAAGGTGAGACAGTGAGGATACAAACGGCAAAAGGTTTTGACTGGATTGGTCAAGTTACAGGCATATATGTGCCAAGCCAAGATCCTACCTTGTGGAATCTGATGGTATGGAGTACAAGAGAAATCACAGGCATCGTCTTCCTGTACCAGAATCAGCATCACAGCGCTGTTACTGTGATATAAACTCTAGATCTCAGAGCAAAGCAGACGTCGTTCCCATCCCAGAGTGTGTTTCAGCCTTTACTTCCATTCCTGAAGATGTTCCAAATACTTCCAAGGTTGAACATTCTTTAGAAACAGCTACAGGTGCTAACCCAGTGCCCAGTTTTATGTCACATGATATGGTTGAATATCCAGGCCCAGTGTGAAATGCGCATTAGCATGGACATAACTGTATAATATATATATATATATATATATATATATATATATATATATATATATATATATACACATATACACACATACACACACACACACACACACACACACACACACACACACACACACACACACACACACACACACACACACACACACTCACACACACACACACCTACTCTTGTATAACTGCATGACAAAGAACTACTTGTAATATCTGCATGCCAAATTGATTCATAATGTTGCATGATCTATTTCTCAAATAGGGAGGATGTAGATCAACGTGTATGTGCTGTGTCTTTAAGAAGCATATTAAGGACTGAACCGGCATATATAAATACCAGGCATGTGCTATTCCCAGTGTCATTTTGAGAGTGCAGCCAGAGAGTAAGCATGTATGACTGCAGTAGTTAGTTTGTATATAAGTTACTTAAGGTAAAGTCAGTAAACTTCAATCGTGATGTGTTTTATTAAATAATAAAGCTGCTTGAAAATAATCCATGAAGACTCTTCTATTGTGTCCAAAAAAGGAGAGCAACATATATGTATATAAATCCTAACTAATAATATACTTGTCCTCCACTGGTGCTTTACACATCACGTGTTTGTAGGGTATACAGAATGTTATGGATGCAGGCAGGCCATAATATCAGGAATGTCTACATGTATACCATCCTGTATATCACACATACAGGTGGCGTGTTAGGTTTCAGTGGAGCACCTATCTGTCAACAGCATATCTATGGCACTTAATGTGTTCCCATTTCTTTCCAGCTTGTATCGTTGTACATACTTGTACAAATCCACTGTTTGTAATTGTTAGCTTACCGTTCCTGGCAGTCAGCTGGACTCCATCAAGGTGATGTTCTCAAAGTACCACACCATCATTGTCATGGGTGGCTCCTAGTCCTACCACATCAAGCTACTGCAATGGCTCTGCAACATGATCATGTAGTTGTGTTAAGCGATGCTCTGCAGTTTCTGTATGGGTGTCATCAGCGGGGATCCAGCTGATATGCTGTATCACCTGACACAAAGTAGGGACATATAGGGGCAGATGTCTATGCACTCTTTGGGTGTATACGTGTCAAATTACCACCTATACTAGTTGGCCCCTTTAAATTTCTCCATTCAGAAGTTGCAGTACAAATAACATCTCTAGCAGATGTTTTAACCCTGAGCACTCCCTGGGAGCTACGCAGACACAGAGTTTATCAACCATGTGGTCAGCATACCACCTGCCAGTTTAGACAATGGCAAGCCTTCTCTTTATATACCATTGTGACCACACACCACGTGGAACCCTCATTGTCACATGTCTACAACCTATATACTTATGGGAGGTGAGCGATATTACAGAAACCATAAATGGTGGTGGCTCTCTACCCTGATGTGCTAGGGAAACAGCTTTACTTGTCCCCATCCACAAGTTATATAATGAGAAAAGCACAGAGTTAGTGGTCTACATGTTGAGGCTTGTGATATACCCGATGTGTTCTTGTTTGTCTTTGAAAGGTCCCTGTAGCTAATGCAGTAACAGCCACATATACTTTGGTATTATTTATTTATTCGACATTTGGTTGCAGCGAAAGTCCGACTGGGTAAGAAACCCATTTTCAGTAGATGCCCAGACAGAAAAGCTCCAATACAGAGAATAAAAAAATAAAATTTTACATAATTAACAATAAAAACAAAGTATACAGAAAAAGACGCATAACTACATTTTTATATGAGACACTTATCAAGCACATCTAAAATGCAGGCCTTTTTACAAAGAAGATTAACAATTGCACTTGCAGACATGCATTTCACAAAGAAAGTTCAACAAGATATGGCAGACAGCATAATTTTTTGTGAGAGGCATGGTTGTAACATTAGAGAAGTACTTAGATAGGTATTTTAACAATAAACACAGGCTGAATAATTAGAAAAGTTATACCAGTAAAATACTGGGATACTGCCATATAAAAAGCACTAGCAGAAAAATTAAATAGAATAGCTGATAAGTGCGGTAATGATCAGCACTGACGTGAAAAGTCAGAGTTAAGTTAGAGATTCAAAAGAGGATGGCACATAGATTCGACAGCAGGGATTTGTTAAATGGGTATAGCATATTAGTAGAGATGAAGGCTAATAAATGGGGGGGGCTTAGTAGAGGTGAAGGCTGATGAAGGGAGGCAGGGGAGCTGGGGATTTAGATAAAGTATAGTTGGGCGATATAAGATGGGAAAGAACAAGAGTATTAAGAGATAGTTGTTGCAGTAGAGAGGAAGGTGGATGAACAGAAACTTAAGGAGAGAAAGTGGGAGAGGGTTAGTTGAAATAGAGTAAGTAAAGGGATGTGAGTCAGCTTAGTTTGGAACAGGGACAGATACATGAGTTGAGTAGGAAGCCTTTTAGTTTTTTTAACTTAAATTTATTGATCTTTGATATAGTTCTAATATCTAAAGGTACAACATTCCATAGTTTAGCCACCGAGTAAGAAAAAAGTAAAAGTATTGAGATTGTCCAGCATTTTTGTTTGGTCTGTATAGAGTTTGAAGCTACTTGTCTTCAGAATAGAGAGCCCGAGTAGGTATGTAGATTTGAAGAATTAAATTTAAGGAAGGATAGTTTTCAGGTATATAGATGATTTTACTAGTGATTGTTAGTTGGAGGTAGTTTAGTTGTTGGGGGAGTTTGTACCAATTAAGTGCGGTAAGAACAGTACAGTGGTGTTTGTAATAAGATGCGCCTGTTGCAAATTTTGCGACTTTATTGTAGCAGGATTCAAACTTATTTTTTAGTACATTCTGAACATTGGTTAGAATGGGAAGTGGGGCACCATATAGTAAAGCAGGTAGCAGTTAGGTTGTGGCCAAGGTTGTTTTGGTGATTGTATCCATAAAGCTTTTAAGTCAATAAAGCATCCCTAGTTTGTGGTGTGTTCACATACATAATCGAATTAGGTATGTGAAAGTCAAAGGTAAGTTTATCTTCTATTGTTACCCCTAATAATTTGGCGTGTGAAACAACTTTGATTTCTGTGTTATTTAGCAAATATATGGCAATCCTGTTCTGCCAACCATCCAACCCATCATGTAAACCTTCATGGCTTCACCCAACTAGTCCAGTCATCAACCAGGATAAATAAAAACTCCCGCAAGCACACTACCCTGGATTGGATACTAGTCAGTAAGAGCCCCTAGTCATATATAACAGGCTGCTTATCAGATCAGTGATCACTCCCCAACATTCCTACTCAAAAAATACCTATACCAAGCTAAACCTGTCAAATACATAAAACACTAAACTTTAACCCACTCACGTTCATCTCATCCCTCAAAGAATGTAACTGGCATCCTCTACAGTACCTCAGTCTTGATGACGCAGTTGAATTTTTTAATACTACCTTCCAGAGCATCCTTAATTACCATGCCCCCATAAGAATTTCCAGAACCAAAGCACAACCCTCCCCATGGCTACAGAAAACCACTAAGTCAGAAATGAAAAACAGGGATAAAGCCTGGGAGCACTGGCGCAAAATCAAAACCCCCTCAACTAGACAGAAATTCCCAGAACTACGCAATAGAGTCAAAAAGCTAATAAAACAGGACAAATTCCAATACTACCAGTCTGCCCTAGACTCCTCCCAACACAGCCCCAAACAATTCTGGTCCTCCATAAACTCCATCCTCCACCCAGGTAAAGTCAGTACCCCTCCTCCTAACATCCCTCACTCCTCCGAAAATATTGCTATCTCATTCAACACACACTTCACACAAACCATACTATCACTAGCTAAACAACACAACCCCCACCCCTCCAGCCCACACCTTCAACTAGTAATCTCCCCACTGCCTTCTCTTTTTCTCCTGTACCTACCTCCAACATAAAAAAACTCTTAACTAAACTTAAGCCAACCAAATTAGCAGCAGACAACCTCCCAAGTGAATACCTACAAATCGCAGCTGATGCCCTGGCCTACCCAGTATCCACCTTGATTAACCCATCTCTGTCAGAAAGTTACGTTCCCACACTATGGAAAGTATCACATATAATTCCTCTCCACAAAGGTGGCCCCTCCACAGAACTAATCAATTACCGCCCCATAGCTATTCTCTCTCCACTCTCCAAAATACTAGAGGGATGCATACACTCTCAAGTCTCAGACTACCTCCTTACTAACAACCTCCTTTCCAATACAAAGCATGGTTTCCGACCAAACCATAGCACCGCCACTGCCTTACTCTCCTTTACTAACACTATCCTTCAGCATAAAAACAATGGCTATCTCTCATGTGCTACTTTCCTAGACCTATACAAAGCATTTGACATGGTCCCACACAAACAACTCATCTCTGTCCTCAATAACCTATCCATCTATCAATCAGTCAAGAACTGGTTTCAGAGTTACCAGTCTAACCGCCAACAATCCATTGTATGGCAGAATGGCACATCTCCCCAACTACCTGTCTCCATAGGGGTTCCCCAAGGATCCATCCTTGGACCCATACTCTTCTCTGTTTTCACCAATAATCTAGCCTCTCCCACCAAACATGGCACACTCATACAATACGCAGATGACCCAACCATCATCTACTCAGCCCAGTCCCTACCCAAACTGCAAAAAGTCACACAGGAAGCCTTTTCCTCTGTTGAAACTTGGTTATCTGATGCCCAATTAATACCCAACCCAAACAAAACTAAACTACTCATCTTCCAACCCACCAAACATACACAAAACAACTCTCACTTTAACATCACAGCAAAAGACAACACCACTATATACCCAACTGAACACACCAAATTGCTAGGAGTGGAAATAGATAATAAACTAAAATTTAACATTCACATATCCATGACCATAAAAAAAGTCCACAAAAAACTAGAAGCGTTATACAGAAATAAGCAACTTCTCACCAAAGCAGCAAAGATTTCAATAGCAAATTCCCACCTTATCTCCACCCTACTTTATGCCTCTCCAATATATACCAACCTAAGGCAATGTGATCTAAACAAGCTAGAGACCTGCTACAACAAAATCGCCAAATTCACCGCAGGAGCATCCTACCGTAGTCACCGCTGTCTCTTACTTGCTGAACTGGCCTGGCTAGAACTCCCTCATCTCCTTCAATGGTATCAACTCTCACTCGCCCACAAACTAGTAAACCATCCACTAAATGTCCCATCCCTCCAGAATCATCTCCAACCCTATCGCACCACCATACCGCTAAGATCCAGCAACAAAAATCACTTGCAAATCACTAAAGCCAATAACTCTGCTGGTGAAGCACTATTCTCTTGCACCATAGCCAAATTATGGAACTCCCTCCCACCCACAATTACCTCCATACCATCATGCACCCACTTAAAAACTTTACTACAAGCACACCTAAAAACATGCTGGCTATGCCCTTGCAACTCCCACTCTAATATCACCCACCCCATCCAACCACTACCTTTCTTTCCACCCCACTAACTACCTTGATTATACCAAGCTCAGATGCTCATAAGCCTAGTACTTATACAGCAGGAACTTCTTATTGCAACATTTGTTAATGTCTGTTATGTACTTCGCAGATAAAGATTCTAGTTGTCTACTGATGTACTATGTTCTTCATCTGTAAATATATTTGTAATTAATTGCTATGTTAATCAAATTGTTAATCGCTGTGTAATCCAATGTAACTACTGTCTGTTTATTTTAACTGTGGAGATTTTCTCCCCGGGCCTCTGCTGAAAATGGACCCAAGTCCAGTCGGATACACCCAGTCAACAAATGTAAATAAATAAATAAAGTCAGATGAGAGTGCCCGTGGTGTAAAAGCGAGGAGTTTTGTTTTATTCGGGTTCAGCAACAGTTGTGCATTATTGAGCCAAAAATCGATGGACGAGAAGGCAGTTTGGGTTATTTGTCTGAGGTGTACTATGTTGTTGGAAGAGGAGATGAGATTTGCATCATCGGCGTATTGTATTACAGCCCTTTGAAAGGAAGCAATATATAGGTTATTTATGAAGGTATTGAAGAAAAGGGGTCAAGAATGGACCGTTGTGGAACTCCTGTTCGTTGGTTAGATCTTGAGAGAGATGGCCTTGCCATTTTACGCACTGTCTGTCAGATAAGTTCCTGGAAAACCCTGTTGAGAGGGTAGAGAAAGTCCTAGGGAAGAAAGTTGCTGTAAGAGTTTGGGGTGTGAAACAATCTCAAAAGCCTTTGAAAGATCAAGAAATATTGCTGAAGTTATTTGACCAGAGTCTCTTGCTTTGTTAATTGTGTCCATGAAGAATATTAATGCGGTTATTGTAATATCTGCTGGTTTACAGCCATGTTGGGTGGGTGTAAGTAATTTGGTATGGATAAAGTGGTCAAGGAGCTGTTTGTATACACATTTTTCTAATAGTTTGGAAAAAGGAGATAACTAACTACCAACCCATCGCCATCTTAATTCATTAGATTTCCCTCCTTTGTGTAAAGGGGTTATGATCGATCCTTTCTAGAGGGAGAGGACATGGGATTCTATGATGGAACTATTCGTGAGAATACCAACTGTGTAGGCAATAGTATCAGCAGAAATTTTCAAGTATTCGGAAGGCAGGATGCCGGCCGGAGAGAACATAGTTTTAATTTATGTAGTAGGTTGCGTATATAGTTAGTGGGTACTGGTTGCAGAGAGGCATGGAGTTTGGGAGACTGCAGTTGAAATATTATGAGAAGAGAGGGAAGTGAATGCAGTGTATTTGGAAGACACCTGAGAAAGAGGTGGGTTGAGATTAGTTGTGGAGTTTTGACTGATGGACTTGCTAGGATCTTTAACCAAGTTAGCTATACTTTATATAAAATGAGTGTTAAACATGTCTACAATTTGGGATGGAGATTTGTCTGTGGCTGGAGAGGGATTTTGTTTGGACCCTAGGGTAAGTAGTGATGAGACAGTACTCCAAAACATTTTAGGGTTGTATTTGTGGTTGGTTAGCTGTTGTGCAAAATACTGTTTCTTATCAATAGTTACAAGCTTTTTTTGCTTGACTAAATAAATCGGAGAGGTGGGAGAGATACTGGCTAATATGAGTAGGTTTTAATATTAATTTTAGTTTTTAGAGGAGTGATAGTTTTGAATTAGAGCAGGGTTGTAAATTTTTATATTTTATAAATTGAAGTATGTGTGACTTAAAAAGGTTGGCTGATATGTTAGACTGACTCTTTGTTAGAAGTAAGAGAATTAATGTAAGGGATAGGGGCAGAGTATGGCAGGACTGGGGTAAACCATTTTAAGAGAAACTAGTAGGACTGAGAGGATAAGAAAAGAATATATCTGGTAGGAATGTAATTAGTAAAAGGGGAGGGGGTGCATAGGATGGGACTGATTTAGACTAAAAGCTAAAGGACAGGCTAGTGTATGAGATAATTGTGAGGCTGTGTGTGACTGGTTGGAGTGCTGGAGAGAGAGGGGTTAAGGTTAGTATAAATGTAAATGAAGTGGAGGTGGGTGGAACCAGGGGGTAGGGTAGGGGAACGGAGCGAGCCAAAGCGAATAGAGGGCGAACACAGTGGGCTGGACCTGAACTTAAAGCAAAAAAAAACAATCACTAAGTAAAGGTAACTTGACCAAATGCTAATTTAATGAAGCAGTACACAAAACAGCAAATGGGAGAAGGATTACAGGATAGGGAAATTCTATGTTGCTAACCGTAAACATGACTGAAAAATGAAAGTAAGTAGTTGCAAGTAACAGGAAAAAATAACAGGAATGAGAGTAACAGGGCTAAAACAAATTTGATATAATGAAGCTGTATTAAATACAATAAGCAGGTGTCCGTAACAACAAATTTTGAAGGGATTAAATATAAATAAGTAAAAAAAGAGGGCTTCTGGACAGCTTAAATTAAGGGTAGGGGTGCTAGATAGAACAATCAAGGAGCATTGCCCTGATAAATGGAAAAAAATACCTGAACCATACAGAGTACGTGAGAGGCGAAAAGGAAAATGGATGTGGAGGGAATGAAATAAAAATGAGTTTCAGTGATGTACGAGGAAACTGCTTTTAGATAGCAATTTTAGTACAGTTCAATAGCTAAAAATACAACATATATTAATAGGAAAGGGGACCATTAGGAACCACACGGATACAGGGTCTCAGAGATGTCTGTGTCTGGTACTGACACTTTTATGCAATTCAGTTCTGTAGCATAAGGTTGCTTGGCAGTTACAAGGCTTCTGCACCTTCAAATCAATGCAAATTCCATGAAATAACAAGTAAAGAAACATACATGGCACTCCTACATCACCAGAAACAGCAAATGGGAGACTAGGGAAGGCGGACAGACTGGTATAGGATTCCTGCACATTACAACTGATCCTGTCTGTGTGCAATACATGTCAATCAACCTCTGTATTTCTCTGCCCAAGTGGAAATGGTCTGTTAGCCATTCAACAGTCAGACCTTGGTATCTGAAGCACTGCCTGTAAAGTTTTCATTGTCAGTGCCTGCTGTCACATCACTTTATTGAATGGCATTTAGTGACATTTACATGCGGTCTGTTGGTTCTGCTATTGTTCACTGTGCCAGAACCATTTCTTACACACAGCCTTCTGTGTCCTGGAAAAGCAGTAGTTTGGAGCCATAAACCTAGTGCTAACAACTGTACGGGTCTTCCCTCCCTTTTCTCTCTTTTCCATCTTTTAAAACCAAGATGCTGAGTAGTGAATGAAAATTCAAAACTAACAAACACACTGCAGAAATGGCAGCAGGAATGGGACTAAAGTCAAAGATTTAGTGCTTTTGTTCTGAAAGCACTAAATCTTTGACTTTAACAATTGATACCAACAGTGGCACCAACAAAGAAGGAACGAGCCCAGTCCATGTCAGTGCCTGCAGGGAACTTCATGGTCTCAGCATAAACTAGGCTAGCCAGATGATGGCTGGGTAGTGACACTATCCTTGTCTGTCCCAGAGTGAGACAGGGTTGGGATGAGAACTAAATTAAACAGTGCCTACAAACATGGCCTTGGAATATTTCAGGTAATCAATATCTATGGAAACACACTTGAGAGAGGAAACTAATGTAAGGACCTGACCGAAGGGAGCATATAAAGAGATAATCAGATAATATCCACCTCAGAGAGTCAAAGCTGGCACCCTGGGAGAAAGATCATCCTTAACCTGAACTAATAGTTTGGAAGCTGACTAAACTCAAGACTCTCATTCCTCCCTCTGAAGCCCTTTAGGAGTAAGATGGCAGAAACTCACTATAAACTAAAGGCTTCCTTTTGCTAGACTTAACTCTAGCTATAGACTCTTTGGGCCCAGCTGGTAGTTTCTGGTCATCCTCCGTAAGCAGCAAACTTAGCTTACTCTATTTTAACAGCCATCTTCTCTGTGTAAATATCACATTTCTATTTGAGATGGTTTTATTTTCATTAATGTTTTCAGACATTTATTATTCAACAAATAAATGTTTGATTGTCTTTCCTAAAATATATTCTTCATATATGCATTTCCATTCTTCTTCTGTTTTGTAATGCTTTTTACCCTTTACTATTTTTTTCTTGTGAGAACCTTCATATAAATTATCCCATACAGTGGACTCATGCTCTCTTTTTCTTCTTCCTATATAAAATAATAAATCTTAATACAGATGAGCATAATACTTGTCTACTGTTTCCACATACCACATTACTCTATTTTGTACAATTAATTTTATATCTTCCTGCCATAGCGACAAATTCTTTCAATATGCATACTGTATGAAGTCCTTTACCTCTCTTTTCATTTCAATTAATTGCAATTCAGCCTAAACAGGAAAAACAGTGCCTCTTATTCAATAAATGTATTAAATGTTCTTGGTTCATTAAAATTTTCCAATCATTCTCACATGTAAAGAACTTAAAAAAAATAGCTAAAACACATTTAAACGTCCTTAAGCTTCCTCGATACCCCTTTTCAATTATATTTATGTTAGAAAAAATAAACATTCTACCTGGATTCTTTCTGGCATAGGACACATCTGTGAAATATAATGAAATATAATGTTTTAACTAAAATGACTGATATCAAATATGCCTTTTCTTCCACATAACATATATCATTTCTACATCTACTAGTTCCTTTATTTGAAAATAAATTCCTCCACACCAGTATGACAGTCTCCTGGCTTCTCTTTTTAGTTAATAATACTTTAGTGTCTCTCATCTGCCTACTCTTGTTGTCCCTACAGATCTGGTACACTTATATTTACTCAACCACAGTTCAATCATGTATAATCTTCTATGTAAAATATCTATTACATATGACACTAGTGTTTTACTGTTAATGGTGCAGGAGATATCTGTATAACTGAGAAAATCAGAACGGTATTCTCTTTTTCAGTGTCCATTCCCATTCGTGATTTCATTTTGTAACATCATTTATGACTGTATTTATAATTAAAACAAATAACGGACTTAGAGCACATCCTTGCCTCACCCCCACTTCTCTACTTTAATCACATAAGAATTATCAAGCATCTCTTTTAATCACCCCCAAATATTCTCCCTGGAACCAAGTGCCTTAAACATTTTAAGCATAACTTTCTGAGCAATGTCATCATAGACATTAGTAACAGTCCCACAACTAATTTACCTTCCTTTTACCCTATTTTCTTATCTTTTTAAATGAGTAATAACACTTGAATTATTACTCCCTTTACTTATACCATACAGCTGAGGTAGTAACAGATTATAAGTATTTTACAGTCTATTTCGACATCGCAATTTGCCTCCAATCCATAATACTTTCTTTTGACTTCCTTTTGTACATAAATTGTATAGCAGTTATATAACTAATCTCAATGTTACTTCTAGCCACCAACCATTCCTGAAAGACTTTTTAAGTTAATACCTGCAGTTGTTTCTCTTCTAAAGACATGCCCCTGGAGCATTTCTCCTCAGGCCTCCACTGAAAATAGGCTCTGTCCTAGTCGGACTTTCCCGGTAAACAAATGTTACATGGCTGTTTGGGCAGTTTTTCCACCTCTTTCAACTTTCTGGTTTAAAAGCCGGCGTTTGCACTTGTTTCCCACCTTTCCTGTAACTAGTGTAGTCCAGATACAGATTTTCTGTATCCATGACTGTTTGTAAGCTTCTGAGTGGTGCCAAAGTCTGCTCTTCAATTTTTCCCTTACATCTGCTAGTTCTTTCCTCTCCTGTACTTTTACAAGCTTATTAGTCTAGCACTTTAAAGGACTTCTTGTAGCAATTATTGTAGCACAAAAAAGTGCTACCAGCACTAAATGTTCTACAAGAAAACAGCTCCAGTACTTATTATTAATGCCCACCCCTCCAGGCAGGTCTAAAGGTCAGTTCCCTGTGATTTCTCCTATTAACCTGGTGAAACTGGGCATCCTGAGGCAATGTAGTAACTGCCTCATGTACACTGACAACCCTCTCCTCTTACCTCTCAACACTCAGACTTGCAAGAGATGCACTTACATATCCAAATTGGAAGCCATGCACTCTCTAGCCAAGACCGGAATAGCTGGTCAAGAGGAGAAAGTCAACACTTGCACCACACTACATGGAACACATAGCCCTCCAAAGCACACACCAGCACTGCCTTCACATAAAAACACAAACCACACACCCACCTTTGCGGAGGGTCTCAATAAAAATCTACCCAAACATCAGAGATGTCCAAGGCAGAAACGCACTCGACCACCACAACACAACACTAATCACAAGACACATAACTCTCCTAAACAGTATGCCACTCAACCAAAGCCCCTAAGGCAAAAAAGCATGTCCAACACACTAGTCATAGGTCACTCGATAGTGAGGCACACTGATGTCCCACTCACTAGGTTGAATAAGGAGAAAGTAACAGTCAGCTGCCTGTCAGGTGCCAGGATCCACCACATATCGCATGCACTCAGGTCCCTCAACAACAGGTACAAATATGACTCTGTCATTATACATGTGGGTGTGAATGACCTAAGACGTACCTCCTTGGACTACATGAAAAGAGACATGGAGGAGGTCTCAGATTATGTAGCCCAGGCAGGTATGACCCTAGCCCTGAGCAGCATCCTACCATCACCCAGAATGATACCACAGTACAAGCAGAAAATGATTGATTTCAACAAATGGCTAAGTTTCTGGTGTCATTCTAAGGGGATCCAGTATCTGCCTGGGATGACATGAGTGACAGACCTCGATGCTTTGCCAGAGATGGCCTGCATCTGTCACCCCTGGGCTTCTGGATACTGGCCAAGGCTCTTGCCACCCCATAGTGCCTTTTTAGGCGGTATTCCAAAGACCAAATTACCACCGTAACAGCTACAAATAAAAGCAATCTGAGGGTCATGATGCTCAATGCTAGAAGTCTAAATCTCAAAATGCACTCGCTCGAAGCACTCTTTAAAATGGAGAACATTGACATTTGTGCTGTAACAGAGACCAGGTTCAAGGCAGCAGAATGCACCCCTGCACTACCAGGCTATAACTCATTCCACTTCCGAAGACCAAATTACCACCGTAACAGCTATAAACAAATGCAATCTGAGGGTCATACTGCTCAACGCTAGAAGTCTAAATCTCAAAATGCACTCGCTCGAAGCACTCTTTAAAATGGAGAGCATTGACATTTGTGCTGTAACAGAGACCTGGTTCAAGGTAGCAGAATGCACCCCTGCACTACCAGGCTATAACTCATTCCACACCTTTTGGTCTCAGAACTTGGACCGAATCTCCAAAGACAGTGGTGTTTGCATATTCATAAAGAATGCGCACACCTCCAGACTGGTAGCCCAACATAACGCATCTGAGATACTTCAGGTGCAGTTAACACTGGGTGAGACAGAGATTCAGGTCGTAGCCTACTATAGGTCCCAAGACTCACACTCCACGTTCCTAAGACCCTGGAGAATATTAGGGTCCAACCTAACACTCTCATACTGGGCGACTTCAACTACCCCTCCATTAACTGGGAAAACTATTCATTAACAATACACTTGCCCAATGTTTCCTGGAATTCATTAATTCCAATGCCCTGGATCAGCTTGTTCTTACCCCCACTAGAGGTAGAAACATCCCTGACCTGGTCATTACTAACATGGGCGACCATTCCTCTAGACCAATAGTCAAATCCTCCCTGGTTAGATCCGACCACAAACTAATCACCTTGGAAATCCACATACCTCCCACCCCCACAACCCCCTCCCCCCAAAGGTAACCACCATGAAAAACTTCTCCAAAGCTAACTTCGGGATCCTAAAAACAGAGGTGGCTATCTTCAATGCACCAATGCAAATGAAGAATCGTTTGCATGACTGCCAATTCATACACCAATACACTGCACAAACATGTACACAAATGCATGGATCTCGCCATACCCAATAGAACCAAGATGCTCTCCTCCAAAAAAAAGGAAGCCAATCTGGTTGTCCCCTGCCATAAACAAACTCCACAACAGAAGGAGGAAACTGATGCAGAATAAGGTGAAGTCCCAAGACTGGAAAATCTCCCTTATCAGCCTCAACAAAAAGATGAGATCCCTAATTACATCCTCTAAAGGTAGCTATGAAAACAGAATTGCAGCAGATAGCAAAGACAACCACAAGGCCTTCTATAGTTATGTAAAGAATCTCCACGGCAATACCCAGATTTGCTCTGATCTACTGCACAATGGTACCTCCTATACTGAGCCAACAGATTTTGCCAATATCTTGTAAAGCTTGTAAATATATCACCAAGAGTTTTAGAAAAATTAATGGATGTATTCTCCAGGCAAAAGGTTGTTCTGGCTGTGATACTGAGGGCATTATTTATGCCCTCGGTTGCCCCTGTAATTTGTTCTATATAGGGGAGAGCAAAAGACCTTTTAAGGTTAGATTATTGGAACACATAAGGGCTATAGGCAGAAATAAAAGAGAAAGCTCAATAGTGAAACATTTTAATCTGGTACATGGAGGTGTAAGTGATGGTTTGAGAGGCAGTATATTGGAAAAAATAAATATCTCCATGTATGATGACAATAATATCAAGAATTAACTATTATTTAAAGACTCTTGTGTATATTTTAAAATATAATACTTTGTTCACTGAGGGGTTAAATGTTGATTTCAAATGGAGATTATTTAATTGTTTAATTAGTTTTAATTGTGTAATTGATAGTTGTATTTAGGCAGGTGTGTATTTGTGATGTTATACTCCTCGAAGGCTTGTATAGCTGAGACGTCAGAGGAATAAAGTGTGTTGGTTCACTAGCTGGTGGTTCTTCCTTTACACTAGTCCATTGTTGTGGTTTGTTAGATATTGCAAGTATACTGACTGACAGATTCAGTGCCACCTTTACCCCTCTCTCAACCCCCAAAGGACCAATCACAATATCAGTACATTGCCAGGCACCCAGTATTACTGCTGCACAGGCTAAAACAGCACTGTCCAAGGCCAAGAATACAGCTTCTGTGGGACCTGACAATATCCCAGGCTGTGTTCTACATAACCTACAGAGTGAACTGGCATGTTACCTGTGTCCCTGTTCAATCACAGCTTCACCTCAGGCTTTATCCCTACCAAATGGCGCATTGCTACAGTCATCCCTATCTACAAAGGAGGAGCGACTACAGACCCTGGGAACTATCACCCCATTAGCCTAACGAGTCTGATATGCAAATCTATGGAACACATCATCATCATGGACATAATAAACAAGGATATAGGGAATCTCCAAACTCTGGATCCCACACAGTTTGTTTTTATGAAGGGTAGATCATGCAGCTCAACTTGGTCGACTTCTTTGAGTCAGTCACCAGAGCTGTGGATGAAGGCAAGGTGATTCATACAGCCTACCTGGATCTGGCCAAGGCCCTTGATACCATTCTCCACTCATGAATCATAGAAAAACTCACTAAGCTAGGCATCAACCCCTATATCACTAGGTGGGTTGCAAACTGGCCCACAGACAGAACCCACAGTGTGAAAGTAGCTGACTCCAGGTCAGACTGCCAACCAGTCATGAGTGGAGTCCCACAGGGTTCAGTTCTGGGTCCTCTCCTGTTTGATATTTACTTCTCTGAAGTCCAGGCCAACACAAAGGGACTCTGGCTGAAAGTTCGCAGTCGATTGCAAGTTGGGAGCTATTATTAACTCCCCAAGTGATGCTGACATCCTACAGAAAGGCCTCACTGACACAGACTGGTGTCAGAACCATGGCCTTAAGCTCAATGCCAAAAAAATGAGTCGTCATTCCCTTTGGGAAAAACCCGGTTCCCATGAATTACCACATCAATGGTAGTCCACTGAACACAGAAGGCATTATAAGAGATCTGGGAACACAGGTTGAAAGCAACCTCTCTTTTGACCACCACATTGCCAATGTGGTCAGAAAGTCCTTCTATGTGGCACATCTCATTACTAAGGGTTTTGCATCCAGGAAGAAAGATGTCATTGTCTCCCTCTACTCTTCCCTCATTAGGCCAGTCATCGAGTACAATGCCCCATTTGGCATGTACCTCACTAGACACCTGCAACAACACAGGGAGGACATGCAGACTCTGCACAGAAGGCACCCCAGCCGAGGATCGAACTGGAGAACCTCTTGCTGTGAGGCGACAACGCTAACCGCTGCACCACTGTGGCCGCTCCCTGTACTTACCCCACTATAACAGTAATATATAATTCCATTGTTTTAGTATTTGCATTTTTTTGTATTTTACTTTTCCACTAATCAAAACATTAGATCCATGGTGGTGGTGCTGCGGAAGCATTGTCGCCTCACAGTAAGACGCTGCCCGGTTCGATTCTCAGCTAGAGCGTCTTCTGCGTGGAGACATGCGTGAATGGACGTACCTTCGTTGAAGGTTGTGCATCAGGGATGGCAACTCGGCACGTAAAAATCAACTACCAATCATTAGTGGACTGGAGTTCCGCTGTGGCGACCCCTAACCGGGAAAAGCTGAAAGAAACAACAACTAATCAAAACATTATCAAAACTTTCATAAAGTTTTTCTGTTCCACATTTGTTACTTGCTTGGCCACAGTATTTCCTCTGTACTACTCAATATATATTTTTTTACATTTAATATATTCTGTGATGGTTTACTATTGTTTGCTTGAAAGGCAAAACATTTGCCATTCAAAACAACGAATAGAAAACCTGAACACACACATTCCGACCGGCCACAATGTCGACCCAAATAATCAACACATATGAGTCGACATTGTGGTTGAAACCATCACGTGATAGCCGTATAGGAATTGATGTAAATCAGAATCCTATATGACAAATCATGTTTTTGTGGGGGGCTGCTCCACCCTGTGGGGAGCTGCCCCCCCACACCCCTTACTAATGTATTCTAACTCCGAGATCATACTACAGTGGTGATATAGATGAGATTCCAATCCCCACTGTACCGCGATCTCCATGCAGGTAGTCGAATACACTTATGCGAATGGACTACAGCATTCACATAACTGTGTTTGACTATCCCATCCATTTATGCTTTGTGCACGACATTCTGATTTTCGGCAGCAGTGCGGCTGACAGAATGTCATTCGCACAAACCATAGTAAACCGTTTGTGATACAACTAATTCTAAAATGTTCTTTCCTGCACATATTTTGAATCTGAACTTGTTACATTCTTTAACTAAATATTCCACTTATCCATAAAAGAACAACCTTTTGATCTCTGTAAAACTTTTCCCATAATGCTTGTACAATTAAAATAGTTAGAAAGTGACACTATTCAACCTGCATCAAAATTAAATGTGTTTGAGGATATCCCTGCAGATGTCTTGATAGGGAATGATTTTGATAATGCAGTACCTTGTGTGCACAGTTACATGCAGTTAGGCTTGGAGACAAGCATGTGGGTCTGGTAGCCTGGGGGAGACCCACACAGACCACACACTTGAAGCCAGGACTGATGAGGTGGCTACTTCAGGGAGGGAAGCTACCCTGTAGCAGTGAGACTGAAGGTGAGCCACAGCTGCTTTTGGGTACCAATGTTCCCTTGGAGAGAGTGATTGCAAGGGCAGAGGTGAGTAGTAGTACCCGGGCTGACAGTGAGGCACTGCTGTCAGAGGATATCAGACTTCCTGTGGAAGGGGAGCTGGGAAGGGTTACAAAGACAGATGAGACAGGCTCAGCTCTCAGACCCTACATTACAAGGCTTGAGGAAGGTAGCGAGTGAGACACCTGATTCTCAAGGAAAGGGGGAACTCTGTATACTGGGACAAAGGGTTACTGTATAGAGAGTGGACCCCTGAGGGAGGGCTAGAGGGTTGGAGAATACAGCAGTTGGTAGCTCCCAGAGTCTACTGTCTGGCACTTCTAGCCACAGCCCATGACATTCCCTTTGCAGGTCATATGGGCATAAAGTATACAAAGAGACGTATTATGCAGAACCTTTATTCACCTGGGATTTCCAGGGATGTAACAGGGTACTGCAGGACCTGTGAGCAGTGCCAAAAGGTAGACAAGGCAGGAGACAAGGTCAAAGCTCCTTTGGTGCCTTTGCCTGTTGATTGAGGAGCCATTTCAGATGGTAGCTATGGATATTGTGGGACCTCTGAGTACCCTATGTTCCACATGAAAGAAGTATATCCTAGTGGTAGTAGATTATGCTACCAGATACCCTGAGGCGGTGGCCCTGTCCTCCATTGAGGCAGTAAAGGTGGCAAATGCTTTGTTAAGAGATTTTCAGCAGGGTAGGTTTCCCAAAAGAAATACTGACTGACAGAGGTGCCAGTTGCATGTCAGACCTGCTGGTTTGTCTGTGGTAGCACTGTGGGGTGAAGCACCTAAAGAACACCCCCTACCACCACCAAACCTATGGTCTGGTGGAGAGGTTAAACTCTACACTGAAGACCATGCTACAGCCATTTGCAGACCATTTTAAGAGGGAGTGGGACAAATATTTGCCCCATCTGTTTGCTTGCAGGGAAGTGCCCAGGAATCCACAGGTTTTTCACCCTTTGAGTTAATGTATGAGCATAGGGTGAGAGAGTGCCTCTAGATATGATTCACGTTGAGTGGGAAGGTGAGTGTGAATCCCACAAGGAGTGTGCTGTTGCATATGTCCTAAACCTCAGGACAAGGTTCAAGGAACTCATGGGCTTGGTCCAGGAGAACCTGGCAGAAGCCCAACATCAGAAAAAGATCTGGTATGACAGGAATGCTCAAGCCAGAGAGTATGCTGTGGGGCAGCAGGTTAGGGTTCTCATTCCTGTCAGACACAAGCAGCTGCAGACAGCTTGAGAGGGACCCTTCAAAGTGGCAAGGAAGGTCAGTGATGGCAACTACATGGTAGAACTACTAGGCAGGAGGCAGGGGCACAAGTTGTACCACGTTAACATGATGAAACCTTACCATGACAGAGAGGCCCTTGTGCTGAGTATTTGCAGTGGATAGCAGGAGGAGTCTAAGGGGGATCTGGTGACTGATCTCCTCAGTCAGGCTTGGACTGACACCTCAGTAGAAGGGGTAGCAATGTCCCAGCAGTTATCCCTACCCAGGTTTCAGAAATCCGAGCAGTGTTACAGGAGGTTGAGGGTATGTTCACTGGTAAACCAGGCTGTACCCACCTGGTGCAGCACCATGTGGATACAGGACCCCAAAGGCCTATTAAGCATGCCTCTTATAGGGTTACCTGGGAGTGTCAGACTAAGAGGGAGGAGATACAGGAAATGTTGGAAATGGGGGCAATTCAGGAGTCCAGCAGTTCCTGGGCCTCCCCAGTGGTGCTGGTAACTAAGAAGGATGGCAGCACTAGGTTCTATGTGCCTACAGGAAATTAAATAGTCACACAGATTCAGATGCTTACCTCATGCCTAGGACAGATGAAGCAGCTGGGTGGGGCTAAGTATCTTACCACCTTTTTTTGGATGTTTTTTATCTGAAGAAGTCGTATTTTATGATGAAAACGTGTGTGTTGCTTGTTGCTTATTTTGCACGTTAATAAATTGTGGTTAGTACCTCATTGTGAGTTCGTGCTCCTTGCCTTGGTGATTCTGGACTGGTGTGGCTGCTTTTTTTGGTTTTACCACCATTAATCTTACTAAGGGCTACTGGCAGGTGCTTTTGACTCCCAACGCTAGACAGAGGTCAGCCTTTGTGACTCCTTTCGGCTTGTATGAGTTCATGAAGATGCCCTTTGGGATGGAAAATGCCCCAGCGACTTTCCAGAGATTGGTAGATCATATCCTAGCAGGAGCAGGAGGGTTTGCCCTTACTTACCTAGAAGAAATTGTCATCTACATTCCTGCCAAGAGCACCTTCAGCATGTCAGGGAGGTGCTGGGCAGACTACAGAAGGTAGGGTTAACCATTAAGCCCAGTAAATGTCAGGTGGGCATGGCAGAGGTCTCCTACCTGGGGCAGTGAATGGGGAGTGGTAAGATCGGGCCAGAACCTGTCAAAGTGGATGCCATTCAGGCATGGCCTGCTCCTGTTACCAAAAAGCAGGTGAGGGCATTCATTGGGACAGCAGGGTACTACAGAAAGTTCATCCCCAGTTATAGTACCATAGCTGCTCCCCTCACAGACCTGACGAGGAAGAACCAGCCAGATAAGGTAGTGTGGACCACAACATGTGAGCAGGCATTCCAGAAGCTTAAAGAAGCTTTGGAAGGACCCCCTGTGTTAGCCAGTCCAGATTACAGCAAATAATTTGTTGCGCAGGTGGATGCTTCAAACCATGGGGTGGGGGCTGCACTCAGCCAGGTTTACTCAGGAGAAAAGCGTGAGGTATATCTCAGCCGTGGGGTCTAACCCAGGGAGGAATGCTATGCAGCTGTAGAAAAGAAATGTCTAGCCATAGTGTGGGCACTGCAGAAACTTCAGCCTTATCTGTATGGAAGGAAAGTCACTGTAGTTATAGACCACAATCCCTTAACATGGCTACATCGAGCCAGGCAGCAAAATGCCAATTTACTAAGATAGACCCTAGGGTTGCAGGCATATGATATGACAGTGCAGCACCACAGTGGGGTTACCAATGCCAATGCAGATGAGCTCTCAAGACAGGGAATGGGGTAAGGTATTCTCAGATAGGCTGTCAAGCAGGGTTTCTCAAGGGTCACTTGAAAAACTAGCTTGAGTCTTCGAGGGGGAAAAGGAATGTCAGAAAAGGAAATGCTGCCAGCCTAGCTCTCTGGAATTTTGTAAATAATTATATGTCATTTGTGAATATCAACATGATTCATATAAGATACTTGTTTTACAAATGTATTAGAACTGCATGTCAGGTGTATATCAAACTGCTGGTACAGAAGTGTGTATTGAAAAGGTTTTTGCAAAGTGCTTAAAATGTAACCACAGCATGCCCTACTAGAATAGAAGAGAAATGTACCTGCACTATTGAAACTGTTTAGATGTATATATTTTAACAGTGGAAACTGGCATACAGAAATTAACTTCAGAATAATAGCTAAAATTAAAATACTTTATGGCCAGGCCATAAAAAGATGTTATCTTTCAGTTTCAGTGCAGAAAGAGACAGAATGTCTAAAACTAGGAAGCTTTCTATATTGTCTTGTTTTATGACTCTCACAATTTTCCGAAGATCTGAGGTCTATGTATTTTCACAGATGGATGCCAAATACTGCTAGCTTTCAGCAGTGGGGGGTTTCACCTGGGATAGAGTCAGATGGCAACAAATGATGTCATTCAGCAAGCTATCCCAGCAGCAGTATTTGAGATATTAATTTGGGAGGTCTCTTAGAGACAGCATTCTGTATTCTGTCTTGGACCTGACAACATCAAGACCCATTCACCACACACTCGCCTTGCTCTGTAAGCAAGTTAACTAGGGACTAGTAATTCTCTTAGATACAGTCAGGAATATAGTAAAGCTTAATTTAGATGTTTTTCTTTATTTATTTGAGACTGTCCTGCAATGCTGTTTTAAATATTTCCTGTGATTTTGAACTCTGTTAATGCTACTGTGATTATATAGTGAGTATTTTCTTGTTTTTCATTACTTATTGTTAAATATATTTAAACATTTCATTGTGGCTGATTTGTCTAGAGATATTTAAGTTTTGAGAGTACTTGCATAGTTATTTGGTGTCACTGCATATGCCACTCCTAAGAGCCTTGCTCTTGGTCAAACTACCATTTGTATTGACAATAACATTACACTGTAAGATTGGACACCCTTTGTTAAGGTTTTTAAAGTAGCTGATAAGGGGTTCTGGTGGCAGTGATAACTACCTTATAGTCTGGGCAGAAGGCAGCATAGCTAATAAACCTTTTCCAGCCTTTCCCAGGTGTGTATGCATGTTAAATAAATCTCCAAGAGTGTGTCAGCTACTTGGGCAGGGACATGAAGCACTGGTTGGACACAGAGAGTGTTAGAGGGCTTGGCTTGGAACCCTGGCTACAGACTCAACTCTATAGCTGTGCCAGTGGGAAGTCTTACTGGGGATCTGGAGAAAGAGGGAGAAACCAGCCCAGGACTGACCATGGTCTCTGTGTGCTCTTAAGGGGAATTGCACTTGATACAGTGAGTTGCATCTGGAAACACTGTGTGTGTACCTGTCATCCTCCCAGTGTATGTCCCCCACTGTTGCTAGTAGTGAGGATTGAGGTTCCCTGATTACTGGTCCAGTGGAGGGTTGTCACGGGGTCATCCAGAATGATCTGCCTGAGCCCATTCTTAAGAGAGGACAAAATATATGCACTTCAATGCAGGCATATTCCTGAACATGTACTGGTACTGACTGCTGAAAGGTTAGAGCACACTGTAACCATGAGAGTAAAAACCTTTTGATCTGGAGGAAATACGGAACTATGACCCAAATTTTACAAAGCTTTATTCAAGAAAATAAAAACATCATAACGTATTTGAGTGCTTTTGTTCATTAGGTAGTGTTACATGGTCGAACACCTTCAGAAACACAATAATTCTTACCTTGCAGGTTCATGCATTTAAGACTTTTCACTGGCTATTGAGGGGAAAAGGTTAGCTCCACCTTATCTGATCCATTTAAGTAAGCGTTTTACATTTAGGTTCCCATTCAAGCGTGGGGGTGTGTCAGCCTGGAGTTTCACCTGCCACCTCATGTTTCTGTACCAGTATCATCAGCACTACCAAAATTACAGTGGCCTGTATGAAAGCCTTCCACAAAAGCTATGGGAAAGGTCTTTTCCACAGTCTATTTGATCAAGATTTAGGGAGGTTTCCAGCTCACTGTGAACCTGGTGCAAATAAGAATACGAAATGAGAAAAAATGAGGTCGATAACTAAAGGATTTCATTCCCAAAGTGGCAGAGGAGGGATTCTTGCCCACCCTGCCCAAATTCTTTAACTCCCTATCTGGTAGCCAACAGGGAGAAAGCTGAGGTCTTCAGGACCTGGGGCGAACTGTAGCGATCACATAAGATTACTTAGTTGGTATGTCAGGCTATTTTATCAGGGGAGTACAGGACAACAGTGCAAAAGGTAGTGTATACCACCTGTTGGTCAGCCGTTGGAATGTTAGCGTCCAGAAAGGCATTCGCTAAATGCTGAGCGAGCAGTTTACAAATCAGTTTTTCAGCAAATTTCAGTGTGAAAAGATAAGTAACTGTGAGGCGACACAGCCCAGCAGAGAAGGATACTGGGTTTAGATAGAAAGAAAATGAAGTATTCCGTTTTCACACGTGTTGTGGGAACGTAGAGTCGGAGTGGTAAAATGGGGGGTACAGAGCACACAGGGAATCCTCCCTACAAAAAGTATGTATTTGCTATCCAAATAAATGGCTGAGTATGTAGCAAAATCAATAAAAACATGGTTTTGTCACCTTATGGGAACTACTGTTAACAGCTTTGATTTTGGGCAGTGTCAATTTTTACGATGCTACTGAGGCAGCACATGCCTGGATGGTGTTTGGCTGTGAGAGCCCTGCTTAAAGACTGCCGCAGATGCAGCAACAATGCTCCGTAAACTGTGCTTCCATATTCATGCAAATAAGTCCCACAGATGAACGGCATACAAACATCCAGTCTTGACTATCTGTGTTAGCCATATGGTGCAGGGGACTCCAGAGTGTCTCATCAACCTTAATCAATGAGTGATGCATGACCCAAGGCAAATTGACAGTGATCCTGATTTCAACCACTGGTATCTACTACTGGTATATGTTCGCAATTCAGACACCACAGCTGCACAAATCTCCTCCAAGGAGTGTTTATAAGAAAGATGTAGAAGCAGCAACAGCCCTGCTAAAATCTGCCTTAAATAAGCAAGAGAAGTTTTTACTGTGCTTTTGCTGTAGATGTAAATTACACACTTTTAATCTAGTGTTTAATTTAGTGTGTGGACCCTAGTTTCATCTATCATCCATCCTTATCCTTTGGAAAGGACACAGACATCTGTCTTTAAAAGAACTGTGGTTATGTCTTTACAGCAGTAGCAAATTTACTTACATAAGTCAAGATAAAAAGATACCTCACCCTTATTCTCAGAGTTAAGATAACAGAATATGAATGAAATCATTTACATTACTAACTGCAGCAAGTCTAAGAAGGAATCTGTAATTTGCTTTTATGGTAACTCCTATCCTAGTGTAAAGCAATGGAAGTTTTAACCAAGGATAAAGCCTGCAATTGAGAAATTCCCCTACAAAGGTAAACTACCGGGAACAATGATTTCTATAGAACCACTTCAAATCACAATTGAAACCAGGCTCAAATTAAAGTCTATTTTCTGGAAA